>NC_047090.1:88253731-88550307 GCF_902459505.1 Geotrypetes seraphini | reverse complement strand
TCACCCAACTGCTCTGAAGGCCCTGACAGTACTGATCTGAATTTGATTGGTTGAGCAACTTCTGTTTCCTGCCTGCTCAACCAATCAAAACTGCATCAAGCTAAAAGTAAACAAACAAAAAAAAAGCGCAGGGCTCTAGGGTTGGGGATTCACCCAATGCTCTGAAGGCCCTGACAGTACTGACTCTAAATTTGATTGGTTGAGCAACTTCTGTTTCCTGCCTGCTCAACCAATCAAAACTGCATCAAGCTAAAAGTAAACAAACAAAAAAAAGCAGGGCTCTAGGGTTGGGGATTCACCCAACGCTCTGAAGGCCCTGACAGTACTGATCTGAATTTGATTGGTTGAACAACTTCTGTTTCCTGCCTGCTCAACCAATCAAAACTGCATCAAGCTAAAAGTAAACAAACAAAAAAAAAGCGCAGGGCTCTAGGGTTGGGGATTCACCCAATGCTCTGAAGGCCCTGACAGTACTGATCTGAATTTGATTGGTTGAGCAACTTCTGTTTCCTGCCTGCTCAACCAATCAAAACTGCATCAAGCTAAAAGTAAACAAACAAAAAAAAAAGCAGGGCTCTATGGTTGGGGATTCACCCAACGCTCTGAAGGCCCTGACAGTACTGATCTGATTTGATTGGTTGAACAACTTCTGTTTCCTGCCTGCTCAACCAATCAAAACTGCATCAAGCTAAAAGTAAACAAAAAAGAAAAAAAGCGCAGGGCTCTAGGGTTGGGGATTCACCCAATGCTCTGAAGGCCCTGGCTGTACTGACCTAAATTTGATTGGTTGAGCAACTTCTGTTTCCTGCCTGCTCAACCAATCAAAACTGCATCAAGCTAAAAGTAAACAAACAAAAAAAGCAGGGCTCTAGGGTTGGGGATTCACCCAACGCTCTGAAGGCCCTGACAGTACTGATCTGAATTTGATTGGTTGAGCAACTTCTGTTTCCTGCCTGCTCAACCAATCAAAACTGCATCAAGCTAAAAGTAAACAAACAAACAAAAAATCGCAGAGCTCTAGGGTTGGGGATTCACTCAATGCTCTGAAGGCCCTGACAGTACTGATCTGAACTTGATTGGTTGAGCAACTTCTGTTTCCTGCCTGCTCAACCAATCAAAACTGCATCAAGCAAAAAGTAAACAAACAAAAAAAGCACGGCTCTATGGTTGGGGATTCACCCAACGCTCTGAAGGCCCTGACAGTACTGATCTGATTTGATTGGTTGAACAACTTCTGTTTCCTGCCTGCTCAACCAATCAAAACTGCATCAAGCTAAAAGTAAACAAACAAACAAACAAAAAAGCGCAGGGCTCTAGGGTTGGGGATTCACCCAACGCTCTAAAGGCCCTGACAGTACTGATCTGAATTTGATTGGTTGAGCAACTTCTGTTTCCTGCCTATTTTAGTATTATGTTTAATCATATGTTACTTTTATACATTGTAATTCGCTTAGAAACAATTTTAATTAAGCGATTAATCAAATATAAATAAAACTTGAAACTTGAAACTTGCTCAACCAATCAAAACTGCATCAAGGAAAAAGTAAACAAACAAAAAAAAAGCGCAGGGCTCTAGGGTTGGGGATTCACCCAACGCTCTGAAGGCCCTGACAGTACTGATCTGAATTTGATTGGTTGAGCAACTTCTGTTTCCTGCCTGCTCAACCAATCAAAACTGCATCAAGCTAAAAGTAAACAAACAAAAAAAAGCGCAGGGCTCTAGGGTTGGGGATTCACCCAACGCTCTGAAGGCCCTGACAGTACTGATCTGAATTTGATTGGTTGAGCAACTTCTGTTTCCTGCCTGCTCAACCAATCAAAACTGCATCAAGCTAAAAGTAAACAAACAAAAAAAAAAGCGCAGGGCTCTAGGGTTGGGGATTCACCCAACGCTCTGAAGGCCCTGACAGTACTGATCTGAATTTGATTGGTTGAGCAACTTCTGTTTCCTGCCTGCTCAACCAATCAAAACTGCATCAAGCTAAAAGTAAACAAAAAGAAAAAAAGCGCAGGGCTCTAGGGTTGGGGATTCACCCAATGCTCTGAAGGCCCTGGCATTACTGACCTAAATTTGATTGGTTGAGCAACTTCTGTTTCCTGCCTGCTCAACCAATCAAAACTGCATCAAGCTAAAAGTAAACAAACAAAAAAAGCGCAGGGCTCTAGGGTTGGGGATTCACCCAACGCTCTGAAGGCCCTGACAGTACTGATCTGAATTTGATTGGTTGAGCAACTTCTGTTTCCTGCCTGCTCAACCAATCAAAACTGCATCAAGCTAAAAGTAAACAAACAAAAAAAAGCGCAGGGCTCTAGGGTTGGGGATTCACCCAACGCTCTGAAGGCCCTGACAGTACTGACCTAAATTTGATTGGTTGACCAACTTCTGTTTCCTGCCTGCTCAACCAATCAAAACTGCATCAAGCAAAAAGTAAACAAACAAAAAAAAGCAGGGCTCTAGGGTTGGGGATTCACCCAACGCTCTGAAGGCCCTGACAGTACTGATCTGAATTTGATTGGTTGAGCAACTTCTGTTTCCTGCCTGCTCAACCAATCAAAACTGCATCAAGCTAAAAGTAAACAAACAAACAAAAAAAGCAGGGCTCTATGGTTGGGGATTCACCCAACGCTCTGAAGGCCCTGACAGTACTGATCTGATTTGATTGGTTGAACAACTTCTGTTTCCTGCCTGCTCAACCAATCAAAACTGCATCAAGCTAAAAGTAAACAAAAAAGAAAAAAAGCGCAGGGCTCTAGGGTTGGGGATTCACCCAATGCTCTGAAGGCCCTGGCTGTACTGACCTAAATTTGATTGGTTGAGCAACTTCTGTTTCCTGCCTGCTCAACCAATCAAAACTGCATCAAGCTAAAAGTAAACAAACAAAAAAGCGCAGGGCTCTAGGGTTGGGGATTCACCCAACGCTCTGAAGACCCTGACAGTACTGATCTGAATTTGATTGGTTGAGCAACTTCTGTTTCCTGCCTGCTCAACCAATCAAAACTGCATCAAGCTAAAAGTAAACAAACAAAAAAAAGCGCAGGGCTCTAGGGTTGGGGATTCACCCAACGCTCTGAAGGCCCTGACAGTACTGACCTAAATTTGATTGGTTGAGCAACTTCTGTTTCCTGCCTGCTCAACCAATCAAAACTGCATCAAGCTAAAAGTAAACAAACAAAAAAAGCAGGGCTCTAGGGTTGGGGATTCACCCAACGCTCTGAAGGCCCTGACAGTACTGAATCTGAATTTGATTGGTTGAGCAACTTCTGTTTCCTGCCTGCTCAACCAATCAAAACTGCATCAAGCTAAAAGTAAACAAACAAAAAAAAGCAGGGCTCTAGGGTTGGGGATTCACCCAATGCTCTGAAGGCCCTGACAGTACTAATCTGAATTTGATTGGTTGAGCAACTTCTGTTTCCTGCCTGCTCAACCAATCAAAACTGCATCAAGCTAAAAGTAAACAAAAAAGAAAAAAAGCGCAGGGCTCTAGGGTTGGGGATTCACCCAATGCTCTGAAGGCCCTGACAGTACTGACCTAAATTTGATTGGTTGAGCAACTTCTGTTTCCTGCCTGCTCAACCAATCAAAACTGCATCAAGCAAAAAGTAAACAAAAAAGAAAAAAAGTGCAGGGCTCTAGGGTTGGGGATTCACCCAATGCTCTGAAGGCCCTGACAGTACTGACCTAAATTTGATTGGTTGACCAACTTCTGTTTCCTGCCTGCTCAACCAATCAAAACTGCATCAAGCTAAAAGTAAACAAACAAAAAAAGCAGGGCTCTATGGTTGGGGATTCACCCAACGCTCTGAAGGCCCTGACAGTACTGATCTGAATTTGATTGGTTGAACAACTTCTGTTTCCTGCCTGCTCAACCAATCAAAACTGCATCAAGCTAAAAGTAAACAAAAAAGAAAAAAAGCGCAGGGCTCTAGGGTTGGGGATTCACCCAATGCTCTGAAGGCCCTGGCATTACTGACCTAAATTTGATTGGTTGAGCAACTTCTGTTTCCTGCCTGCTCAACCAATCAAAACTGCATCAAGCTAAAAGTAAACAAACAAAAAAAGCGCAGGGCTCTAGGGTTGGGGATTCACCCAACGCTCTGAAGGCCCTGACAGTACTGATCTGAATTTGATTGGTTGAGCAACTTCTGTTTCCTGCCTGCTCAACCAATCAAAACTGCATCAAGCTAAAAGTAAACAAACAAAAAAAAGCGCAGGGCTCTAGGGTTGGGGATTCACCCAACGCTCTGAAGGCCCTGACAGTACTGACCTAAATTTGATTGGTTGAGCAACTTCTGTTTCCTGCCTGCTCAACCAATCAAAACTGCATCAAGCTAAAAGTAAACAAACAAAAAAAGCAGGGCTCTAGGGTTGGGGATTCACCCAACGCTCTGAAGGCCCTGACAGTACTAATCTGAATTTGATTGGTTGAGCAACTTCTGTTTCCTGCCTGCTCAACCAATCAAAACTGCATCAAGCTAAAAGTAAACAAACAAAAAAAGCAGGGCTCTAGGGTTGGGGATTCACCCAATGCTCTGAAGGCCCTGACAGTACTAATCTGAATTTGATTGGTTGAGCAACTTCTGTTTCCTGCCTGCTCAACCAATCAAAACTGCATCAAGCTAAAAGTAAACAAAAAAGAAAAAAAGCGCAGGGCTCTAGGGTTGGGGATTCACCCAATGCTCTGAAGGCCCTGGCATGTACTGACCTAAATTTGATTGGTTGAGCAACTTCTGTTTCCTGCCTGCTCAACCAATCAAAACTGCATCAAGCAAAAAGTAAACAAACAAAAAAAGCAGGGCTCTATGGTTGGGGATTCACCCAACGCTCTGAAGGCCCTGACAGTACTGATCTGAATTTGATTGGTTGAACAACTTCTGTTTCCTGCCTGCTCAACCAATCAAAACTGCATCAAGCTAAAAGTAAACAAAAAAGAAAAAAAGCGCAGGGCTCTAGGGTTGGGGATTCACCCAATGCTCTGAAGGCCCTGGCTGTACTGACCTAAATTTGATTGGTTGAGCAACTTCTGTTTCCTGCCTGCTCAACCAATCAAAACTGCATCAAGCTAAAAGTAAACAAACAAAAAAAGCGCAGGGCTCTAGGGTTGGGGATTCACCCAATGCTCTGAAGGCCCTGACAGTACTGATCTGAATTTGATTGGTTGAGCAACTTCTGTTTCCTGCCTGCTCAACCAATCAAAACTGCATCAAGCTAAAAGTAAACAAACAAAAAAAGCAGGGCTCTATGGTTGGGGATTCACCCAACGCTCTGAAGGCCCTGACAGTACTGATCTGAATTTGATTGGTTGAACAACTTCTGTTTCCTGCCTGCTCAACCAATCAAAACTGCATCAAGCTAAAAGTAAACAAAAAAGAAAAAAGCGCAGGGCTCTAGGGTTGGGGATTCACCCAATGCTCTGAAGGCCCTGGCATTACTGACCTAAATTTGATTGGTTGAGCAACTTCTGTTTCCTGCCTGCTCAACCAATCAAAACTGCATCAAGCTAAAAGTAAACAAACAAAAAAAGCAGGGCTCTAGGGTTGGGGATTCACCCAACGCTCTGAAGGCCCTGACAGTACTGATCTGAATTTGATTGGTTGAGCAACTTCTGTTTCCTGCCTGCTCAACCAATCAAAACTGCATCAAGCTAAAAGTAAACAAACAAACAAAAAATCGCAGAGCTCTAGGGTTGGGGATTCACTCAATGCTCTGAAGGCCCTGACAGTACTGATCTGAACTTGATTGGTTGAGCAACTTCTGTTTCCTGCCTGCTCAACCAATCAAAACTGCATCAAGCAAAAAGTAAACAAACAAAAAAAGCACGGCTCTATGGTTGGGGATTCACCCAACGCTCTGAAGGCCCTGACAGTACTGATCTGAATTTGATTGGTTGAACAACTTCTGTTTCCTGCCTGCTCAACCAATCAAAACTGCATCAAGCTAAAAGTAAACAAACAAACAAAAAAAGCGCAGGGCTCTAGGGTTGGGGATTCACCCAACGCTCTGAAGGCCCTGACAGTACTGATCTGATTTGATTGGTTGAACAACTTCTGTTTCCTGCCTGCTCAACCAATCAAAACTGCATCAAGCTAAAAGTAAACAAACAAAAAAAGCGCAGGGCTCTAGGGTTGGGGATTCACCCAATGCTCTGAAGGCCCTGACAGTACTGATCTGAATTTGATTGGTTGAGCAACTTCTGTTTCCTGCCTGCTCAACCAATCAAAACTGCATCAAGCTAAAAGTAAACAAAAAAGAAAAAAAGCGCAGGGCTCTAGGGTTGGGGATTCACCCAATGCTCTGAAGGCCCGGACTGTACTGACCTAAATTTGATTGGTTGAGCAACTTCTGTTTCCTGCCTGCTCAACCAATCAAAACTGCATCAAGCTAAAAGTAAACAAACAAAAAAGCGCAGGGCTCTAGGGTTGGGGATTCACCCAACGCTCTGAAGACCCTGACAGTACTGATCTGAATTTGATTGGTTGAGCAACTTCTGTTTCCTGCTGCTCAACCAATCAAAACTGCATCAAGCTAAAAGTAAACAAACAAAAAAAAGCGCAGGGCTCTAGGGTTGGGGATTCACCCAACGCTCTGAAGGCCCTGACAGTACTGACCTAAATTTGATTGGTTGACCAACTTCTGTTTCCTGCCTGCTCAACCAATCAAAACTGCATCAAGCAAAAAGTAAACAAACAAAAAAAGCAGGGCTCTAGGGTTGGGGATTCACCCAACGCTCTGAAGGCCCTGACAGTACTAATCTGAATTTGATTGGTTGAGCAACTTCTGTTTCCTGCCTGCTCAACCAATCAAAACTGCATCAAGCAAAAAGTAAACAAACAAAAAAAGCAGGGCTCTAGGGTTGGGGATTCACCCAATGCTCTGAAGGCCCTGACAGTACTGAATCTGAATTTGATTGGTTGAGCAACTTCTGTTTCCTGCCTGCTCAACCAATCAAAACTGCATCAAGCTAAAAGTAAACAAAAAAGAAAAAAAGCGCAGGGCTCTAGGGTTGGGGATTCACCCAATGCTCTGAAGGCCCTGGCTGTACTGACCTAAATTTGATTGGTTGAGCAACTTCTGTTTCCTGCCTGCTCAACCAATCAAAACTGCATCAAGCAAAAAGTAAACAAACAAAAAAAAGCAGGGCTCTATGGTTGGGGATTCACCCAACGCTCTGAAGGCCCTGACAGTACTGATCTGATTTGATTGGTTGAACAACTTCTGTTTCCTGCCTGCTCAACCAATCAAAACTGCATCAAGCTAAAAGTAAACAAAAAAGAAAAAAAGCGCAGGGCTCTAGGGTTGGGGATTCACCCAATGCTCTGAAGGCCCTGGCTGTACTGACCTAAATTTGATTGGTTGAGCAACTTCTGTTTCCTGCCTGCTCAACCAATCAAAACTGCATCAAGCTAAAAGTAAACAAACAAAAAAAGCAGGGCTCTAGGGTTGGGGATTCACCCAACGCTCTGAAGGCCCTGACAGTACTGATCTGAATTTGATTGGTTGAGCAACTTCTGTTTCCTGCCTGCTCAACCAATCAAAACTGCATCAAGCTAAAAGTAAACAAACAAACAAAAAATCGCAGAGCTCTAGGGTTGGGGATTCACTCAATGCTCTGAAGGCCCTGACAGTACTGATCTGAACTTGATTGGTTGAGCAACTTCTGTTTCCTGCCTGCTCAACCAATCAAAACTGCATCAAGCAAAAAGTAAACAAACAAAAAAAGCACGGCTCTATGGCTGGGGAATCACCCAACGCTCTGAAGGCCCTGACAGTACTGATCTGATTTGATTGGTTGAACAACTTCTGTTTCCTGCCTGCTCAACCAATCAAAACTGCATCAAGCTAAAAGTAAACAAACAAACAAACAAAAAAGCGCAGGGCTCTAGGGTTGGGGATTCACCCAACGCTCTAAAGGCCCTGACAGTACTGATCTGAATTTGATTGGTTGAGCAACTTCTGTTTCCTGCCTATTTTAGTATTATGTTTAATCATATGTTACTTTTATACATTGTAATTCGCTTAGAAACAATTTTAATTAAGCGATTAATCAAATATAAATAAAACTTGAAACTTGAAACTTGCTCAACCAATCAAAACTGCATCAAGGAAAAAGTAAACAAACAAAAAAAAGCGCAGGGCTCTATGGTTGGGGATTCACCCAACGCTCTGAAGGCCATGACAGTACTGATCTGAATTTGATTGGTTGAGCAACTTCTGTTTCCTGCCTGCTCAACCAATCAAAACTGCATCAAGCTAAAAGTAAACAAACAAACAAAAAAAGCAGGGCTCTATGGTTGGGGATTCACCCAACGCTCTGAAGGCCCTGACAGTACTGATCTGATTTGATTGGTTGAACAACTTCTGTTTCCTGCCTGCTCAACCAATCAAAACTGCATCAAGGTAAAAGTAAACAAAAAAGAAAAAAAGCGCAGGGCTCTAGGATTGGGGATTCACCCAACGCTCTGAAGGCCCTGACAGTACTGATCTGATTTGATTGGTTGAACAACTTCTGTTTCCTGCCTGCTCAACCAATCAAAACTGCATCAAGCTAAAAGTAAACAAACAAACAAACAAAAAAGCGCAGGGCTCTAGGGTTGGGGATTCACCCAACGCTCTAAAGGCCCTGACAGTACTGATCTGAATTTGATTGGTTGAGCAACTTCTGTTTCCTGCCTATTTTAGTATTATGTTTAATCATATGTTACTTTTATACATTGTAATTCGCTTAGAAACAATTTTAATTAAGCGATTAATCAAATATAAATAAAACTTGAAACTTGAAACTTGCTCAACCAATCAAAACTGCATCAAGGAAAAAGTAAACAAACAAAAAAAAGCGCAGGGCTCTAGGGTTGGGGATTCACCCAACGCTCTGAAGGCCATGACAGTACTGATCTGAATTTGATTGGTTGAGCAACTTCTGTTTCCTGCCTGCTCAACCAATCAAAACTGCATCAAGCTAAAAGTAAACAAACAAACAAAAGCGCAGGGCTCTAGGGTTGGGGATTCACCCAATGCTCTGAAGGCCCTGACAGTACTGACCTAAATTTGATTGGTTGAGCAACTTCTGTTTCCTGCCTGCTCAACCAATCAAAACTGCATCAAGCTAAAAGTAAACAAACAAAAAAAAGCGCAGGGCTCTAGGGTTGGGGATTCACCCAACGCTCTGAAGGCCCTGACAGTACTGATCTGATTTGATTGGTTGAACAACTTCTGTTTCCTGCCTGCTCAACCAATCAAAACTGCATCAAGCTAAAAGTAAACAAACAAACAAACAAAAAAGCGCAGGGCTCTAGGGTTGGGGATTCACCCAATGCTCTGAAGGCCCTGGCTGTACTGACCTAAATTTGATTGGTTGAGCAACTTCTGTTTCCTGCCTGCTCAACCAATCAAAACTGCATCAAGCTAAAAGTAAACAAACAAAAAAGCGCAGGGCTCTAGGGTTGGGGATTCACCCAACGCTCTGAAGGCCCTGACAGTACTGATCTGAATTTGATTGGTTGAGCAACTTCTGTTTCCTGCCTGCTCAACCAATCAAAACTGCATCAAGCTAAAAGTAAACAAACAAAAAAAAAGCGCAGGGCTCTAGGGTTGGGGATTCACCCAACGCTCTGAAGGCCCTGACAGTACTGACCTAAATTTGATTGGTTGACCAACTTCTGTTTCCTGCCTGCTCAACCAATCAAAACTGCATCAAGCAAAAAGTAAACAAACAAAAAAAGCAGGGCTCTAGGGTTGGGGATTCACCCAACGCTCTGAAGGCCCTGACAGTACTAATCTGAATTTGATTGGTTGAGCAACTTCTGTTTCCTGCCTGCTCAACCAATCAAAACTGCATCAAGCTAAAAGTAAACAAACAAAAAAAGCAGGGCTCTAGGGTTGGGGATTCACCCAATGCTCTGAAGGCCCTGACAGTACTAATCTGAATTTGATTGGTTGAGCAACTTCTGTTTCCTGCCTATTTTAGTATTATGTTTAATCATATGTTACTTTTAAACATTGTAATTCGCTTAGAAACAATTTTAATTAAGCGATTAATCAAATATAAATAAAACTTGAAACTTGAAACTTGCTCAACCAATCAAAACTGCATCAAGGAAAAAGTAAACAAACAAAAAAAAGCGCAGGGCTCTAGGGTTGGGGATTCACCCAACGCTCTGAAGGCCATGACAGTACTGATCTGAATTTGATTGGTTGAGCAACTTCTGTTTCCTGCCTGCTCAACCAATCAAAACTGCATCAAGCTAAAAGTAAACAAACAAACAAAAAAAGCAGGGCTCTATGGTTGGGGATTCACCCAACGCTCTGAAGGCCCTGACAGTACTGATCTGATTTGATTGGTTGAACAACTTCTGTTTCCTGCCTGCTCAACCAATCAAAACTGCATCAAGCTAAAAGTAAACAAACAAAAAAAGCAGGGCTCTAGGGTTGGGGATTCACCCAACGCTCTGAAGGCCCTGACAGTACTGATCTGATTTGATTGGTTGAACAACTTCTGTTTCCTGCCTGCTCAACCAATCAAAACTGCATCAAGCTAAAAGTAAACAAACAAAAAAAGCAGGGCTCTAGGGTTGGGGATTCACCCAACGCTCTGAAGGCCCTGACAGTACTGATCTGATTTGATTGGTTGAACAACTTCTGTTTCCTGCCTGCTCAACCAATCAAAACTGCATCAAGGTAAAAGTAAACAAAAAAGAAAAAAAGCGCAGGGCTCTAGGGTTGGGGATTCACCCAATGCTCTGAAGGCCCTGGCTGTACTGACCTAAATTTGATTGGTTGAGCAACTTCTGTTTCCTGCCTGCTCAACCAATCAAAACTGCATCAAGCTAAAAGTAAACAAACAAACAAAAAATCGCAGAGCTCTAGGGTTGGGGATTCACTCAATGCTCTGAAGGCCCTGACAGTACTGATCTGAACTTGATTGGTTGAGCAACTTCTGTTTCCTGCCTATTTTAGTATTATGTTTAATCATATGTTACTTTTATACATTGTAATTCGCTTAGAAACAATTTTAATTAAGCGATTAATCAAATATAAATAAAACTTGAAACTTGAAACTTGCTCAACCAATCAAAACTGCATCAAGCTAAAAGTAAACAAACAAAAAAAGCACGGCTCTATGGTTGGGGAATCACCCAACGCTCTGAAGGCCCTGACAGTACTGATCTGATTTGATTGGTTGAACAACTTCTGTTTCCTGCCTGCTCAACCAATCAAAACTGCATCAAGCTAAAAGTAAACAAACAAAAAAGCGCAGGGCTCTAGGGTTGGGGATTCACCCAACGCTCTGAAGACCCTGACAGTACTGATCTGAATTTGATTGGTTGAGCAACTTCTGTTTCCTGCCTATTTTAGTATTATGTTTAATCATATGTTACTTTTATACATTGTAATTCGCTTAGAAACAATTTTAATTAAGCGATTAATCAAATATAAATAAAACTTGAAACTTGAAACTTGCTCAACCAATCAAAACTGCATCAAGGAAAAAGTAAACAAACAAAAAAAAGCGCAGGGCTCTAGGGTTGGGGATTCACCCAACGCTCTGAAGGCCATGACAGTACTGATCTGAATTTGATTGGTTGAGCAACTTCTGTTTCCTGCCTGCTCAACCAATCAAAACTGCATCAAGCTAAAAGTAAACAAACAAACAAAAAAAGCAGAGCTCTATGGTTGGGGATTCACCCAACGCTCTGAAGGCCCTGACAGTACTGATCTGATTTGATTGGTTGAACAACTTCTGTTTCCTGCCTGCTCAACCAATCAAAACTGCATCAAGCTAAAAGTAAACAAACAAAAAAGCGCAGGGCTCTAGGGTTGGGGATTCACCCAACGCTCTGAAGACCCTGACAGTACTGATCTGAATTTGATTGGTTGAGCAACTTCTGTTTCCTGCCTATTTTAGTATTATGTTTAATCATATGTTACTTTTATACATTGTAATTCGCTTAGAAACAATTTTAATTAAGCGATTAATCAAATATAAATAAAACTTGAAACTTGAAACTTGCTCAACCAATCAAAACTGCATCAAGCTAAAAGTAAACAAACAAACAAAAAAGCAGGGCTCTATGGTTGGGGATTCACCCAACGCTCTGAAGGCCCTGACAGTACTGATCTGATTTGATTGGTTGAACAACTTCTGTTTCCTGCCTGCTCAACCAATCAAAACTGCATCAAGCTAAAAGTAAACAAAAAAGAAAAAAAGCGCAGGGCTCTAGGGTTGGGGATTCACCCAATGCTCTGAAGGCCCTGGCTGTACTGACCTAAATTTGATTGGTTGAGCAACTTCTGTTTCCTGCCTGCTCAACCAATCAAAACTGCATCAAGCTAAAAGTAAACAAACAAAAAAAGCAGGGCTCTAGGGTTGGGGATTCACCCAACGCTCTGAAGGTCCTGACATGGGATGTTGGCCAGTCGGTCTTGCAGATTTGGATCCATATCTACGGTGCGGAGCCATGCTAGACGGCGCATAGCCACCGAAAACGCAGTGACTCTAGAGGACATTTCAAAAACGCATCATATGCGACCTGAACCATATGCATGCGAAGTTGACCCAGAGTGTGGTGCATGTGTTGAAACTCTGGAAGTCGATGTTGAGGAAGATATTTGAAGAAAGTAGGTTGTCTTTTTAAAGAAGACTCCACGAGAAGAGATTGATGATGATAGTTGAGACTTCTCAAATCCCTTACAATGAACCATCTTATATTGAGATTCCAGCTTTGCTGGCACAGCAGGAATGGAGTATGGTGTATCCAGATTTCTTTTGAAAGTTTGAGAAAGAATGCCATTCATGGGTAATTTTAAAGAATCCTAAGGAGGATTAGGCATACCCAGCTTTTCCAAATACTCCTTAGAGTATTTTGAATCAGACTCCAAAGTAATGTTGAGATTTTTACTCATTTGGCATTGAAACTTCACTGTTGAAATGGCCTGTGATTCCTGAAGGGTTGGCTTGGATAGCTTACCTGATGGAGACACTGAGGATAATGGTCCCTCTGGAGAGGATGAAGACTTCCCCATCAAGGAAGGCTTGAGCGAGGTCAAGGTCAAGGTGGAAGCTTTGGGCCCCACAGAAGACTTTGACGGAGTCGAAGTCGAGGTCACAATCGGGGTCGAGGCTTTAGTTGAAAAAGATCCTCTAAGATTTTTTCAATCTGAACTCGATGACATTTAAGGGCTCGATTTTGAAGTGTAGCACTCCGGACGATGATCAGGTCCTAAACACTGCACACACCACTTATGTGGGTCAGTGAGAGAGATCATGCATTGGCACTGGCTACATTTCTTAAACCCTGTGACCGGCCAGGGCATTGAATGAAAGACGGCCACGGCTAAATCGAAGCCCACAGGCTGAGGCCGCGGAACAGGCCCCGCCATGACATGACCGAAAAAACTACACAAAGATTTTTTTTTTTTGAACATGCGTAACACAGCGACCCTGTATAAAATAAGAAAATACATGAGCCACAGTGAGAGAAGGCACGAGTAGAACTAACTCTTGCGCAGAGCCTTGAAACGATGCTCCTCAGCTCCGCAGAAAACTTAGAACTGAGGAGACGCGCACCCTGCATAGGGCAGGAAGGCACTTGCGCATGTGCGGTGCGGCAGTCGCAAACTTTCTAAAAGTTCTTCAAGCAAGTCTGCTTGGGAAGCTGTCTGCATCAGGGCTCCGTGGATGATGTCACCCATATGTTGAGAATATGCTGTCTGCTTGTCCTGGGATAAATTAAGTTATGCTTACACCAGGACCTATATTATCCCTGAATGGTTAGAACAAAACAAAAAAAATCACTTCTAGCTAGATGGTGGTGTTTAAAAAAAAAAAAAAATTCCTACATAAGTCCACCTCAGAAACAAACATTTGCCAGAGAATAAAAAGTGACCCTTGGCATATGATTTTCCTTCTCACCAGCAGACTGCACTGACAAAGAAGTTATTTGCTGGGCACTTGGCTCATTATGCTTCGCAAATTAAACCTTCATTTATCTGCATGCACCAAAACAGTACCTATTCATCACCTTCACTTAAAAATACATTGCCCTTCTTTCTAGTCTTGTTAATTTGCAGATGCTAATTGCATTTGAGCTCATGAAAGGTTATGTTTATCATGCACAGTTTGCTTCTCCTTCTAGATCAATTTGCCATTCTGCAGTACAGAATGCTTACCCACTGCTTGCTCCTGTCTGGCAGTACTGGTTTTAAAGGCCAGGTTCATGCATTCTCCCTTTTCAAGACTGTTTGTTAGGTGAGGTTAATAAATAGTTCTGGGTTGGGACAAATGACTGAGGCCTGTTATTTTGAAGTACAGCCTGTTTAGAGACTAAAGAGTTCTGCCATTCTGGCTTTATAAACTACCTTGATTGCAAAGCCTTCTAGAAGTTCTACTAAAAGTAATAGGCTTCGTTGCTGGGAAAATCTGAGATGTGTGTAAAAACCTGGACATGTCATCTTTTTAGAGGACTGTTCACGTTCCCGGATGGACTTTCCAAACCCAGCAATCCAGGTTTTGAAAAGCTCTGAGCTCCAATTGCATCTGGAGGGCCTTCAAGAAGCATGCGCAAATGATATCACACATATCCACACATGCTGGAGACCCTCCAGACGCATCCTGGAGATTGGGAAAAAAGAGATGAGGCCTTATGGGGCGGGGCTGGAAGCAGAAAAAGGCAGGGCTGGGGGCAGAAAGAGATGGGGCCATGCGTCCGGTTTGTCCGTCATTAAATATGGAAACCCTAGACATGCCCCCAGCTGATGTAGTATGCTCCTGCCCCGCCTACTTTGGTGATGTCAACACAAGGGAAACCAATGGACAGCTGCACATAGCTTGTCATGACCTTATCACCAGTGTTCAGGATTGTAATCAAAGAAGAATGGTTTTGGAGGGAACTGCACAACAAAAGCATAAAAGAATTTAACAGAAAGCAATTAAGGGCTCCTTTTATAAAGCCACAGTAGCGATTCCCCCACGGCAAATGCACTGAAAATCAAAATACATCAGATATATATATCTAAATGTCAAAAGCAGCAGGTAATATGGACAAATCAAAAGCTAGGGTAGGGTTACCAGATTTCCTATTTAAAAAAAAAGAGGACACCTGGCTCCACCCCCATATGAACCTCATGTCTCCTTCCCCGAGCTTGGGGCTGCGTCTGGAGGACCCCCTTGCATGTGTGGATATCAACACTGATGTCACATGCATGTATGCGTGCCTTTGACATCATCATGTCAATATCCATGCATGCGCAGAGGCTCTCCGGACACAGCCCTGAGCTTGGGGCCTTCCAAAACCCGGACAAACTGCTGAGTTTTGGAAATCCCTCCAAGCACCTGGACAGTCCTCTAAAAAAGAGGACGTGTCCAGGTTTTCTCCTAGGACAAGCAGGATGAGTCAGCCACATATGGGTGTTGTCCCAACAGCTCCCAATTTGCGGATAAGCTCTCCAATAGCTCAGAGAGATTTTTTTTTTTTTTCTCTGAGCACGTGCAGTGCCCGGGCTCCACTGGGCATGCCCGAGCCCCACCCATTTCCCCCTGCTTCCCCCTAATCCCCAGTCTTTAGTTTCCGCCCGTTCCCATTGGTCGGATTTTCTACAGCTCTCCATTACAACTTTTCTACTCATCACCTTGAAGATGCCTGAATCATCTAAAGAAACAACTGGGATGCAGGAGGAGGATGAAAACACTGGATCCTCATGAATTGTGCGCCCACTGCTTGGATCCGGCGCTCGAGGTTTCCGTGTTGCTTGCATTGTGCGCACATGTCACCACGTGCACGCAAGCTAAGGAAGAGGGCACTGAGAGACTTCATGAAGAGAAGTGAGGCCCGAGAATCTTCCTCCAGCAGCCATCCTCATCGGATTGCAGCAGCGGGGGATCCACAAGCTACAGCGGCAAGGAGCCTCCAGGATGCCCTGGCTCAGCTAATCCCCCCACCTGCACTTGGCCCGGTAGAGAAATATCTCCCGGAGTCCCTGCATGTTGTCGCTTACAGCCAGCCTCTGCAGGGCAGCCGATAGGAGTCTCACCAGACCGAGAGATCTCTCCAGGAGCCCCTGCACGTTGCTGCTTACAGCCAGCCTCTGCAGGGCATGAAGAGAAGTGAGGCCCGAGAATCTTCCTCCAGCAGCCATCCTCATCGGAATGCAGCAGCGGGGGATCCACAAGCTACAGTGGCAAGGAGCCTCCAGGATGCCCTGGCTCATCTAATCCCCCCGCCTGCACTTGGCCCGGTAGAGAAATATCTCCCGGAGTCCCTGCATGTTGCCGCTTTCAGCCAGCCTCTGCAGGGCAGCCGATAGGAGTCTCGCCAGACTGAGAGATCTCTCCAGAAGTCCCTGCACGTTGCCACTACAGCCAGCCTCTGCAGGGAGCCGATCGGGGTTCAAAGGTAAGTCCTATCTGCTTGTTTTTGGAAAAATCTCTGATAATCTGTTGCAGCCCCGAGGGCTCTGCCCCACCCTCCTCCCAATCTGAATTTAAGGAGAAAGAATCTCCCATGCTTCTTTCCCTTGGAGGGGACCTGCAGACCTCTCCCCCCAGTAGGAGACATGCTGCCCCAGAGTTCAGCTTGTAAAGGACATGCTGAAAAAAAAAAAAAAAACCAACTCGATGTTTCTTTCCCTCTTGGGATCCTGCAGAGTCTTCAATTCACACCTCTCCCACCCCGCCCCCCTCCCCCTCTCATGTTGGGAACCAGGAGTCTGCCTTTCTCAGCAGGGTGCTGATATCATCAGAGATGCGGCAGGTCAGACCATGCCTCTCCAAAGGTGGGGGTTTCAAACTCCTCAGTCTAAAAAGCTGTTTGCTCTTCATAAAACCTAGGCAGAGTGCTTTTCCAGCTAGCATGAGAGACTATGATACTATTCATGATTTCTATAGCACTGAAAGGCATATGCAGCGCTGTACAGTTTAATATACAATAGGCAGTACAGCAGGAGAAGCCCACTCAAGAGGCATTATCACTCCTCTTTCTCTGCCTCCAGGCACAGTGGGAAACGCAGCCAGGAGCACTGACACAGATGAAGGGGTGCATCCTGCCCCCTCTCTGCAGGCTCTCCCCCCCTCTCAAGAAGGACAGAGAAGGGCGGTGGGGTACATGGAGCCACCCAACCAGTCAAGTGGAACAGCACATGAACCTGCGAACCACCAGGGGTGGGACCAGCAACCACAGTTAATCCTCCTGCTGACCCACTCCTCTCTCAGCGGGCTATACTCCCCACAATGCCCCCCCTTTAGAGGGAGCCACGCACAACAACATGGCGCGGTCCAGCGGCATGCCATGCACCCAAGCAACGGAGGAACAAGCTACACACCAGCCTCCAGCCACGCCCCGAGTCACCACTCACAAAAATAAATAAATAATTCACTATTAAAAAAAAAAAAAAGAAAACCCACAAACGAGGACTCACCCAAAGTCCCTCCAGAAACTCACAGCCTTTCTCAAGATCCACATGGGTGGACAACAAGTACCCAAGACAGAGTACTACAAGGCCTGAACTACCAGTACCAGTACTTCACGCAGGCAGTGGCGATTCCAGTCCACAAGAACCTCCTGGACTGCAGAGACAAGATTTGGCTGACTCCCTCCTCAGGGCAACCAACATCAAGGAGACTGGGATTGAAGTACTAGATCTTTCCAGCCCAGGGATTCGACAACCCGCAGCAGCCATACATGGACATTGCGGTAGCTTAAGAGAAACAGGGCAGCACGACCCCCCCTCCTCCAACCCCCGTCAGGGAAGGACCTGAAAAACCCTGGTTTCCACGGGGAAAAAGACCTTCAAGGGCGCAATGCTGAGCGCACGAATTGCTGCGCTCCAGTTCCAGATGCGGCTTTATCAGGAGGCCAGTGAGAGGAAATAAATAAATAAAATAAAATAGGGACTCCAGCTCACTACTGAGCCAGTCCACACTGGCAGCAGTCTGTGCCCCAGCGCTTGCAACAGTAACATAACTGCTATGCAAACAAGCACCGCCCGAGGGGCAGGGGCATCCAAGGGCAGCCCTCTCCCCAAGGCAAAAACAGAACCTTGACCACCCTCCGGCCCAGCAGGATCAGATTGTCTGCGAAGGCTTGGCATAGGATCACCAACCAGTGAGGACCTGCTTCAGCAGAATCAATAGAGGCGGTGACGAACAGAGGAGATCACCAAGGGGTTTCTACTCCAGGAACCCCCGCGTCACCATGGACAAGGACAACGTTCGTTCCTGGATCTCTGCAAGCTCAACAGGTGTATACACAAGGTCCAGATGCACTCTCTGGGTACAGTCTTGGCCCTGTTACAGCCCGAGTATTGGCTAGTATCCCATGCACCCAGCCCACAGGAGGCATCGTCGCTTCTATAGCCAAGACAGACACCTCCAGTACAAGGTCCTGCCCCTTGGACTCTCAACGGCTCCAAGAGCGTTCACAAAGTGCGTGGCAGTGGCACATCCTCGCCTTCAAGGGGTACGCGTCCTATCTTATCTCGACAGCTGGCAGCCCCGTCAACCACCATAACCCTCCTCCAAGAACTGGGGTTCCTCATCAACTACATGAAATCCCACCCAGGGGATATCGTTCATCTGGGCAGTCATCGACACCACGCAGACCAAGGCCGTCCTACGGGACTACCAGATTGACGCCATGATATCCCTGGCCCAGTGCACCCCTGCCAGCAGCTCATCGTCAGCACGCTCCGGTCTTTGTTGTGCAGCACACCAGACTACTCATGAGATCCCTGAAAGGGCACCTCAGACGTCACTGGGACCAGTGTACCCAACCTCTGACCACCCACCTATTGGGGCTCAGGGCCATAGGGAATGCCCTCGAAATCTTCAAACAGGCAGGGCAGTACTCACCCAAACAGAAAACCAGGTGGCCTTGCACTATATCAACAAACAGGGAGGGACAGGGTCAACCTCGCTCTGCAAGGAAGCTTGCCACATGTGGGAGTTCTCCAACTCCATTCAATGCCCCATCCAGGCAACTTACCTCCCGTGGGAGCAGAACAACCTGGCAGAAAGACTCAGCCACCAGCTGGATCCCGATGAGTGGTGTCTCAACCCAGCACCTGGGGCACACCGAGCATCGACCTGTTTGCAACCGAACCGAACTCAAAATACTTGATCTTCTGCGCAAAGAGATCAACCCATCGCCGTCTCAGCCCCGACGGCCTGTCTGTGTGTTGGAACCACGGACTCTTATATGCCTACCCGCCACACCCTAAGTCCTGCAGAAGATTCTTCAGGACAGAGCAACGGTGATCATGATTGCCCTGTTTGGGCCCCTGCAACCATGGTTCCCGTTCCGGCAAGGGATAGCGGTTCACCCACCTCTCCCCCCTCCCGATCAGTGCAGTTCTCATTACACAACGCGGGAACCTTACCCTCCACCACGACCTGTGTTCCTTAGCCCTGACCGCATGGATGATGAGAGGATGAACCTACCACAAGACGTGGAGCACACTCTTATGGCAGCCAGAAGACCTTCAACCAGAAAACGCTATGGGTTGAAAGGGAGAAGGTTCCGCTACCAGTGCACAGACACGCAGCGAGACCCCTACAACTGCCCCATACCGGACATCCTGCAGTACATACTGAGCTTATCTCAGGGGGACCTAAAACCACTTCCATCAAGGTCCACCTAAGTGCAATCGCGGCATACCACGCTGGCCTAGACAACAAACCAGTGTCGAGGCATCCAGGAATCACAAAATTTCATGAAGGGACTGTCCAATCTGCACCCACCGGTCAGACCACCACCGCCCGGATGGGACCTCAACTTGGTGCCGCATCAGCTCACCTCGACCCCTTCAAACCTTTGGGGGAGGCAGATCCCGTATTCCTGGCCGGGGAAACCCTGACCATCGTGTCGGCCGACACACTCCCCCATGAGAACAGGGTGGTACCCAGAACCCACCCCCGATTCTTGCCGAAGGTGGCTTCAGCGTGCCTCCCGGCACTCTACATCTCCCCACAGGGAGGCACACTGCCACCTCAGCAACACCTCCTGGACTGTGTGCGGGCCCTGACTATGCAGCAGATTAGACAAGCCTCAATTGTTCGTCTCCTACGACCAAAACAGACCAGGACTTCCGGCCACCAAATGCAGGTGCTCGCGCTGGATATAAGAGTGCATCCCCTTCACCTATAGAAAAGCGCAGCATCAACCGCAGGTGGGAGCCAACGCCCACCAGCGCAGAACCATAGCCAACACAACAGCTCATCTGCACCACACACCAATAGGGGACATCTGCGATGCAGCCACTTGGTCCTCCATGCACACCTTCACCAAGCACTACTGCCTCGACATAGCATTCCACGCTCCAAATGCATTCGGCCGAGCAGTCTTGGAAGTGGCTCTTCCCTCCCGGGAGGGACAGCAACCACTAGCACAGCCTTGACAAACACTGATCAAGTAGGGTGTTATAAATATCGACAAATACTGTTCAAGTAGGGTGTTATAGATATTGATTAAGTAGGTCTTCCAGCACTCCTGCCTAGACTGAATGTGGAATAGGCAAGTATGAATTCTCACATGCAAGTACGAATTGTCACTGTTGACCAGTTGGTTTCTCACTGTTCATTGATTGTCATTGACCAGTTTCACTGTTCTGTGAGTTAAGTAGGTCTTCCAGCAATCCTGTCTAGTCTGAATGTGGAATAGGCAAGTATGAATTCTCATATGCAAGTACGAATTGTCACTGTTGACCAGTTACGAATTGTCACTGTTGACCAGTTGGTTTTCTCACTGTTCATTGATTGTCATTAACCAGTTTCGCTGTTCTGTGAGTTAAGTAGGTCTTCCAGCACTCCTGTCTAGACTGAATGTGGAATAGGCAAGTATGAATTCTCACATGCAAGTACGAATGGTCATGTTGACCAGTTGGTTTCTCACTGTTCATTGATTGTCATTGACCAGTTTACTGTTCTGAGTATTATTGCTCAGTTAACACAGCACTTTATCTAAAACCTTGTTTCCACAACTTCACCTGATTACCCTGCCTGGCTCGGCCTCCACAGCCAGGCGAGGGATGCACAAAGCGCTAAGGCGCAGGTCCAGTCGGTACATCCCTCGGCTAGGGAGTCACCCATATGTGGCTGACTCATCCTGCTTGTCCTAGGAGAAAGTGTAGTTACTTACCTGTAACGTAGGTTCTCCGTGGAAAGCAGGATAGTCAGCCACACAACCCACCCGCCTCCCCATACGGCCGACCCGGCCACAGCTAGGAACATCCTGGGGATTAGGGGGAAGCAGGGGGAAATGGGTGGGGCTCGGGCATGCCCAGTGGGGCCCGGGCACTGCACGTGCTCAGAGAAAAAAAAAAAAAAATCTCTCTGAGCTATTGGAGAGCTTATCCGCAAATTGGGAGCTGTTGGGACAACACCTATATGTGGCTGACTATCCTGCTGTCCACGGAGAACCTACGTTACAGGTAAGTAACTACACTTTCCCAGACATCTGGTAGCCCAAAGCTAGGGTCCTGTTACTCTCTCCTCCCATTTGCAACTTGTCAGCAACTCTCTCCAGTCAGGCGATTCATAGCACTGTTCTCCAACCAGTCACTCTCTTTCCTCAACCTATCTACACTACACTCCTTTCCCCTAATTTCTTCTTCTTCCTTGCTCCTCCCTGTCCCCTTTCCTTCCTCCTGCATAAACATAATTTGATATTTTATATTTCGGAGCAAGGAGTTTAATTGCTGTCTTCCTGCTACATTCCCTAAATCTTTTTAGCCTGTTCTGCTTCTCATTTCCCTTTGACCTGGTCTTCTATTTCCCTCCACTCCCCAGCAAGCTCCTGTACACTTTTCCCTAGCCAGTTGTTTTGTACAGATTTAGCTCACTCATTCCTTCATTGCTTCCCATTGCTTGCTCTACTCCACAAGTAAGACTTTCTTTTCTGGGTAGATTTAACTCCAATTTGTGATTCCCCCATCATCCACAGGCTTAGATCATTTTCCTGCTCTGTTCTCCCTGGCTTCAGGCATATTCCTGTTTTCTGGGACTGTTTCCCCATCCCATTTTACACTGCAGCACTTTTGCTGGTACTCACAGATTCCAGGATAATGGCCATCCCCTGCCTTCAGAGTCCACATCAGATTCTTTACCACATGCTCACACTAAGCTATGGAAGCCCAGCAAGGATCACAGTTCAAAACCTCTGAGATTACATGTTGAGTGGTGCATTGTCCATAATGTCATTTAATGAATTTCCCCCTAAATGTGAACTATAATATATGTTTTCCAGTTGCATTACTACAGAAGATGAAGCTTTGAGCTGTGAAGCAAGAGTTTTTGCTGGCAATATACAAAGTTTAAACCAATTTCATCACAATTATATATATTTTCTCCCTTGATATTCCTTTTCTAATAAAATGATGAAATTTTGTTTTGAATCGGATAAATTCCTCAGGGTCAGCGGAGATTTTTTTTCCCCCCAGAAATATTAAGCTGACTTATTCTATATCTTTTTTTTTTCCAGCAAGCAAACTAACCCACGCTAGCAGTGAAATCAGGGTCACCTTTGGCATGCCCTTGTCTCTTTGCTGTGTAAACCAGCTATTTCACATGACTTATCTGGTTAGGCATGGATAGTCAGCGCCAGAGTGTATAAAATTAGTGGTTAAATCAGATCAATACATAGCCGTCCTATTGTTAACCACTATAACTTAACCGGTCAGCCATTATCGGATTAATTAGTTAACACCTCCACCCCTCTTATATGAAGCCACATTAGGCTTTTTTTTTTTTTTTAAATCACCAGCCATTGTGGTATTAGCTCCGACATTCACAGAATTCCTATGAGCATCAGAGCTAATATCTCTGCAGCTCTGACCCATCCACCCTCACCTCCCTCCAGTGTCCCCGACCTTACCTGGTGGTCTAGGAGTGACACGGGGCAGAAGCGATTTTCCTACGCTCCTGCCCCGTGCAGAGCTGTCATCAAAATGGCTGCCGTGAGTTCCTGTTACAGTCTCAAGACTACAACGGGAACTCACAGCAGTCATTTTGATGACGGCTCTGCACGGGGCAGGAGCGTAGGAAAATCGCTCCTGCCCTGCATCATTGCTAGACCACCAAGTAAGGTCTGGAGATGCCCGGGGCAGCGTTTCAGTATTAAAAAACAAGGGCAAAAAAATTGCAAATAACCGAATTCGCGAATGGGGAAACTGCGAATCGGGAGGGGGGGAGCTGTAGTGAGGATTACAAATTTGTATGGTTTTTTAAATAAAGATTCCTGTCCTTGTACATTCCAATCTGCGGTTTCTTTCTTGTTTTTGGCCTTAACTACTGTGCCACACTCTCCCTACCCCCCCCCCCCCCCCCCCCCCCCCCGGAATGTTTTCATGTTAGTGAGAATAAAGACCCCTATGGGAACATCGCGACCTTCCCACTTTGTTTTGTTTATTGGAATACTGGAGACAAGCACATAAACCAAAGTCAAACCTCCAAAACTGGCTTAACTATGCTCTTCCTTGTCAACTTCATTTCTTTTAAATTGTAGGACAAAATGGAGGCTGTTCAGAAGAGGCCACTCTCTTTCATATCATTTATGATCCCTATACCTACAGGATATATTGGGGCTGTTGCAGAGGGATGAACTGTATACCGGTTCTGCCTATGGAATTTAACCTGACATGTAAAGGAGGCAGAAAAGTAATGCAGACTGTTTAAAATTGACCCTTCCTCCTCCAATATACCATCTGTGAATAATTCAGACTATTTCCCCATATTAGCACTGGACATAAAAACCTATGGAAAGATTGCACTCAAACTATCTGTAAGCACCAGCCATAGATACATTTAACCAGCTAAAATCCTTTTATGATACCGGAAACTGAAGCAGAACCCAGATTTGCAGCAAACTCATTCGCCTGCAACCATCAATATTTTATCATGCACTAGCAGTTGGCTTTAATTTAACAGTCCAAGTAGCTAATCAGACAAACACCCAAGCCATTAAAAGTTAGTATGCCATTTAAGAAAGCGCATTTCACATTTATAAAAATATCTTTCATGGAGCCATTAGGAGGCTAAAGTTTTAATTACAATCAGATATTTAATTCTGTTCCAGTTCTGCATTTAGCAGCTGCTTTCAACTTCTTTGATTAATCTTCTAGAGAAAATTCAGCCATTACTCAGTGAGAATATTTTCTAGTTTTAACTGATTCATAATTCATCTTTTTTTGTCTCCTATAAACATAGAAACAGAAAACATAAAGACAGGAAAAGATCACGTGGTCTACCAATCCAAACCAATATACCAGTTTCTCCAGTCCCTTTCTCTTCCCCTGAGATCATCTGTGCTTGATCCCGTGCTTTTATGAATTCTGATATGACCTCATCCACAGTATCACATCTGATCTTATCATTTTCATCTATCAGTGCATAAGAACATAAGAATTGCCATTGCTGGGTCAGACCGGTGGTCCATTGTGCCCAGCAGTCCGCTAACACGGCGGCCCTTAGGTCAAGAGACCAGTGTCCTGAGACTAGCTTTACCTGCGTACATTCTGGTTCAGCAGGAACTTGTCTAAATTTGTCTTGAATCCTTGGATGGTGTTTACTCCTATAACAGCCTCCGGAAGAGCGTTCCAGTTTTCTACCACTCTCTGAGTGAAGAAGAACTTCCTTACGCTTGTACGGAATCTATCCCCTTTTAACTTTAGAGAGTGCTCTCTCGTTCTCTCTACCTTGGAGAGGGTGAACAACCTGTCTTTATCTACTAAATCTATTCCCTTCATTATCTTGAATGTTTTGATCATGTCCCCTCTCAGTCTCCTCTTTTCAAGGGAGAAAAGGCCTAGTTTCTCCAATCTCTCACCGTACGGCAACTCCTCCAGCCCCTTAACCATTTTAGTCGCTCTTCTCTGGACCCTTTTGAGTAGTACTGTGTCCTTCTTCATATATGGCGACCAGTGCTGGACGCAGTGTTCCAGGTGGAGGCATACATTGGCCCGGTACAGCGACATGATAACCTTCTCCGATCTGTTTGTGATCCCCTTCTTAATCATTCCTAGAATTCTGTTCACCCTTTTTGCCGCTGCCACACATTGCGTGGATGGTTTCATTGACTTGTCGACCAATACTCCCAAGTCTCTTTCCTGGGGGGTCTCTCCAAGTACTGCACTGGACATCCTGTATTCGTGTATAAGATTTTTGTTACCGACATGCATCACCTTACACTTATCCACGTTAAACCTCATTTGCCATGTTGCGGCCCATATCTCGAGCATGCTTATGTTCCGTTGCACGTCTTCGCAATCCTCCTGCATCTTCACTACTCTGAATAACTTCATATCATCTGCAAATTGAATCACCTTACTCGTCATAGCAATTTCCAGGTCCAAGCACGGGTCCAAGCACCAACCCTGAGGCACTCCACTCGTGATGCTTTTCCAGTCCGAATATTGTCCATTTACCCCCTCTCTGTTTCCTATCCACCAGCCAGTTTTTAATCCACGTATTTCAGCCTCGATTCCATGGCTCGCAATTTTTCAAAGTAGTCGTTCATGCGGAACCTTGTCGAATGCCTTCTGAAAATCCAGATATACAATGTCTACCAGGTCACCTTTGTCTATCTGCCGGTTTACTCCCTCGAAGAAGTGCAGTAAGTTCATCAAGCAAGATCTTCCTTTGCTGAAGCCGTGCTGGCTGGTCCTCATCAGATTGTGTCCGTCAAGGTGATCAATGATGCGGTTCTTTATCAGCACCTCTACCATCTTTACCGGTACCGAGGTCAGACTCACCGGTCTGTAGTTTTCCGGATCTCCCCTCAAACCTTTCTTGAAGATCGGCGTAACATTCGCCACTTTCCAGTCTTCTGGAATCCTTCCTGATTTGATCGACAGATTGGCTATTAGTTGAAGCAGTTCAGCTATAGCCCCTTTCAGTTCCTTGATTACCCTCAGATGGATGCCATCCGGTCCCGGGGATTTATCATTTTTAAGCCTATCAATCTACATGCATACCTCTTCTAGACTGACCGTCAACTTTGTCAGTTTCCCATCTTCGTTTCCTGCGTATAGCCTGTCGGCCTCTGGTATGTTGTGTATATCCTCTTCGGTAAATACAGACGCAAAAAATGTGTTCAGTTTGTCGGCAATGGCTTTGTCCTCCTTTAATACTCCCTTTATTCCATGGTCATCCAACACATAGGGTGAACATTAACCCCCTGGTTTTAAGAAAGCTAGTTTTAAGAAAGGTTTGGACAAGTTCCTTTAGGAAAAGTCCATAGTCTGTTATTGAGAAAGACACGGGAAAAGCCACTGCTTGCCCTGTATGGGTAGCATGGAATATTGCTACACCTTGGGTTTTGGCCGGGTACTAGTGACCTGGATTGGCCACCGTGAGAACAGGCTACTGGGCTTACTGGACCATTGGTCTGATCCAGTAAGGCTATTCTTATGTTCTCTTTTACTAATGTGTAGCATGGGTTTTAGCACCGGCAGCGGCGGTAACTGCTCCGATGCTCATAGAATTCCTATGAGTGTCGAAGCAGTTACTTCCACTGCCGGCGCTAAAACCTGCATTATGCGTTAGTAAAGGAGGGGGGTAAGTTTTTTTGTTTGGTTTCGGTTTTATGGGAGCACATCACCACACCCAAATGGGTCCATCGTTTCATTCATTTTTTTCTGTATTCACATAACTTTTAACATCACCACAACACACTAACTCACTACTATACAGCACAGTTACTTACCGTAACAGGTGTTATCCAGGGACAGCAGGTAGCTATTCTCACATATGGGTGATGTCATCAGCGGAGCCCGGATGCGGAAGCTCGCAAGCAGACTTGCTTGAAGAAACTTGAAGTTTCGAGTCGACCGCACTGCGCATGCGCTAGTGCCTTCCCGCCCAGTGTAGGGCGCGTCTCCTCAGTTCAGATAGCAAGCAGAGAAGCCAACCAGGGGAGGTGAGTGGGTTGTGAGAATAGCTGCCTGCTGTCCTTGGATAACACCTGTTATGGTAAGTAACTGTGCTTTATCCCAGGACAAGCAGGCAGCCTATTCTCACATATGGGTGACCTCCAAGCTAACCAGAATGGGATGGGGAGAGTGTTGGCAATTTAGGAGAATAAATTTTGTAATACTGTTTGGCCAAACTGTCCATCCCATCTGGAGAAAGTATCCAGACAATAGTGAGACGTGAAAGTATGAACCGAGGACCAAGTAGCAGCCTTGCAAATTTCCTCAATAGGTGTAGATCCGAGGAAAACTACGGAAGCTGCCATTGCTCTGACTTTATGGGCTGTGACTCTACTGTGTAGGGGTAATCCAGCCTGGGCATAGCAGAATGAGATACAAACTGCCTTCCAGTTGGAGATGGTATGCTTAGAGATAGGATGTCCCAACTTGTTTGGATCAAAGGAGACAAAAAGTTGAGGAGCAGTTCTGTGTGTTTTGGTGCGTTCCAAATAGAAGGCCAAAGCACGTTTACAGTCCAGAGTATGAAGAGCTGATTCTCCAGGATGAGAATGAGGCTTTGGAAATAACACTGGAAGAACAACAGATTGATTTAGATGAAATTCCAGAAGTGGATAAGTACAAAAGGTAATCCAAAACAGAAGATAAGGAGGAATGTTGAGGATCCTTATCATGAGAAAAACACTATATAGAAAATATATTCCATTTTTGGTGATAGTATTGTCTAGTGGTAGATTTCCTAGAAGCCTCTAAAACGTCTCTTACAGATTGAGAAAACTGAAGAGGAGTCATTTTGAGAGGTACCAAGCTGTCAGGTGTAAAGACTGCAGGTTGGAATGAAGCAGAGATCCCTGACTTTGTGTAAGCAGAGAAGGAAAAACTGGTAGAAGGTATGGCTCCCTGCTGCTGAGTTGAAGTAGAAGGGAGTACCAAGGTTGTCGCAGCCACCGAGGAGCAATTAGAATCATGGTGGCATGATCGTTCTTCAACTTGACCAGAGTCTTGAGAATGAGAGGGAATGCATAGAGGAAGAGATTCGTTCATTCCAGAAGAAAAGCATCTGTCTCGAGACGATGAGGAGAGTATATCCTGGAGCAGAACTGAGGCAGTTTGTAGTTGTGGGGAGCTGCAAAGAGGTCTATTTGAGGTGTTTCCCACTGTGAAAAAATGTGATGAAGAGGCGAGGAATGGAGTATCCATTTGTGAGGTTGCAGAAGACGACTCAAGTTGTCCGCCAAGCAATTCTTCGCCCCTTGGATGTAGACATCTTTGAGGAAGGTGTTGTGGCAGATTGCCCAGTCCCAAACCTTCAGAGCTTCTTGGCAAAGGGGAGGCAGATCCCGTCCCTCCCTGTTTGTTGACAAAATACATGGCAACTTGGTTGTCCGTCCGAATGAGGACTACCTGGTCTTGAAGAAGATGTTGAAAAGCGTAGAGAGCCTTGAGGATTGCTCTGAGTTCCAACAGATTGATATGACACTGACGATCCATACTGGTCCAGTGGCCTTGTGCATGGAGACCATCGAGATGAGCGCCCCAAGCGTAGGTCGAAGAATCTGTCGTGAGGACCTTCTGATGAGGGGGCGTTTGAAAAACAAGCCTCTGGAGAGATTGGAATAGAGCATCCACCAACGGAGAGATTGCTTCAATGAAGGAGTGACCGATATGTGTCGAGAAAGTGGGTCGCAAACCTGCGTCCATTGAGATGCCAGGGTCCACCGAGGAATTCTGAGGTGAAGTCTGGCAAAAGGAGTCACGTGTACTGTGGAGGCCATGGGACCGAGGAGTACCATCATGTATCTCGCCGAGATGGAAGAGCGGGAAGACACTGTATGACAGAGTTGAAGAAGAGCTTCCAGATGTTGTTATGGGAGGAATGCTCTGAGTTGAACAGTGTCCAGAACAGCTCCGATGAATTGTAGATTCTGTGAGGGCTGAAGTTGGGATTTGGGAAAGTTGATTTCAAATCCCAAACTTTGTAGGAACCAGGTAGTCCGTTGGGTCGCTACAATAACCCCCTGAGATGTTGAATCTTTGATGAGCCAGTCGTCGAGGTAGGGAAATACCTGAAGACCATGGTTCCTTAGAGCTGCTGCTACCACTACCAGGCACTTGGTGAACACTCTGGGAGATGAAGCCAGGCCAAAGGGCAGCACTCTGTATTGATAATGCAGATTCCCCACCCGAAATCTGAGATATTGACGGGAGGCCCCTCCACGTGCTTATTTTGAGAAAGATGTTATAAAACTTTAAAGTTTATAAAAGCTGGTATTGATAGAAGAAACCTAAAAGCCAAGTGACTACTATATTTTAAAATGAGTTTAAGAAAATAAATGGACCAGTGACGAGTGGATACTTAAAGCTCTAGGGCTATGAAAGTAATTGAACCCTGAGTGGTATAGCTGAGGTCCTGGGGAATTGATTTCTTTTTTTTTTTTAAGATATATTTTTATTGAAAGTGAAAAAGGTCACAACCAAACATAACACACCGTATACATCAGAAAGAGGAAATCAGCCAGATACAAGCGATAAACAGCAATAGCACAATCACAAATAAGAATATGAATAAGAGCAAGCCCCGCACCTGGACTCAGTTAGAGTCTCAGAAGAACAAAAGAGCAAAATGGAGCAAAGCTCAGCTCGTCCAGGGGAAGCTCAAAGGACAAGAAAGTGCAATATGACAGACAGCAAGTGCAACCTTTCACCATTTTATATTGAATTGTCCCAAAAAGGACCAACCACTACAATCACCATCACACACACACACCCCACCAGCCACACCCTGCAACAGAACATACAGACTCCCCAGACATACCAGAACACCCCTCCCCACCCTCCCTAGCCCCAGGGTACCAACTAAAGCGGGGCGAAGCAGAGAACCAAAAACTGACCTAATAAAAAGGAAGAGAGAAAAAGAGAAAGAAAGAAAGAAAAAAGAAGAGGAAGAGGGTGGAAGAGACAAATATGTACCAGTTATGCAGTAACCAACTCCCTCAGTCGCTCCCACAAGCTAACATACTGCCTCTTAGCCAAATGCGGAGACCCAGCATAGGACCAAAGCTCAAACCGGGCCACCTCCAGAAGTCTACTCTTCCACTGAGGCAGCGGAGGCAAATCCTCCGACATCCAGTAAGTCAAAATCAGTTTCTTAACAAGGAGGATAGCGTTATAAAAAAAAAAAAAAATCGGTACTGGGGGATAGTAAAGCCCTGATCCTAAAGGAGGTCTGCAGGCCTAGTAGAAGAAACCCATAGTCCCACTCAACAGAGTGTCGCACGACACTTTCCAAGAGGGGGAGGGCGTCCCGCCAAATACTCAATTAGGTATACTCTAGGAAAGAGTGAATATAAGTGCCAGCCTGGCAATTGCACTTAACGCAACGATCACTGTCCCAAAGCCCCAATTGTGCCCTCCGCTGTTTAGTAAAGTAGGCTCGGTGAAGGATCTTAAGCTCCTGAAAATCAGCAGATTTGGTATAGGTGTAAAGCGTCCAGAAGCATGCCAAAAATTGTGGCTCGGGGAGGTCATGCCCCAGGTCCAGTTCCTACCGGGACCTCAATGGGGCGAGCACAGACGGAGAGAGAGGATTTCAATAAATGATACCAGTGGGTTAGGGTGTTAGCTGCCTCTGGAGTCGCCGAGAAAAGGACATCTAAGCGCCCCTTGTCCCAGGCCCCACCCGACCCCAGCGTTCAACATCCCAGTAATGTCGAAGTTGGAAATAGGAGAATAAATAACGAGAGGAGAGGCCCCATTTATCCTGGACCTGTTGAAAAGAAGGGAAACCCTCAGGCCTCAACTCCAGCAATTGGTCCATATTCACACAACCCCGAGCCGCCCAGTCCCAAAACACCGTTCGTCCCTAGCCTGGCATAAACTGAGAATTGCCCTCGAAACGCATAAAAGGTGAGCTCTCTGGGGTTAGACCCTGACTACGCCTCCACCACCACGCCATCCGGAACGGTCGTAGAAATCGAAAACAAGGCTGGTGCCGCCTCAAAGGGTCCGCTTGGAAGTGAAGCAGATTCAGAAACTGAAAAGGAGAACTCCATCCCGCCAGCCAGTCTGACGGGGAATAGCGAGTGCTCCCCGTGTAGCCTTCATGGATCCATCGTAAAAGTGCGGCTACATTCTACAGTAGAGAGTTGCGCGGGGACAGAAATCCCACCCGTCCCCACCCATCCCCGCCAAAATCCCACCCATCCCCGTGAGGAATCCCAGCCGTCCCCACCCGTCCCCGCGAGGAATCCCTCCGTCCCCACACGTCCCCGCAAGGAATCCCCTCCGTCCCCACCCGTCCCCGCGAGGAATCCCCTCTGTCCCCACCCTTCCCTATAAACTTCAGAAATAGTTATTTTATTTAATTATGCTACTGAATTAAAGGCTCTGGTAGAGACCCATTTACAAATAAGCAAAGAGACTTTGTTAATTTGGAAATATTAATTGGGAAGAATACATACCTTGTAAATGGGTTTCTACCAGAACCTCTAATGTAAATAAAAAATATAAATACTCAGCTGATGAGAACCCCCAAGCTGTCAGCTGAGGACTTCCTTTGCAGTTGGCCGGGGGTCCCTTTTGCCAAGCTTGGCAGGCAGCAGTAGCGTCCCTGAGTCACAGATGCTGGCACCTCAGTGGCTCATGGATACTGCCTGCGACTGCTGCACTTGGTAGAGGGGAGTTCTGGCCATCTCTAGAGGAGGTCCTCTGCTGGCGGTGCTTGGGGATCCCCACCAGTCACAGCAAGGGTCAGCAAGTACTTCAACACTGTAGAAATAAAACCAGAAATGCATTTCTTTTTCTTTTGAACACAAACCAAAGACATCTGCCATATACATTTCCCAAAGCTAACATATTTTACCGGCCTTTGTATGAGGGAAGTTTGGTGCCCCAGAGTAAGGAGACCTGCAGCCATAGAGCATGGGACTCCCACGGGGATGAAAACAGGCCTACCTAAATTCTGGCGATGCAGGCATGCAGCTTAAATACAAGTTCACTTGCAAACACCTCTCTTTCTTACCTTTTCAGTGGGCTCCCTAAACCCAGTCTGATAATCTCTTCTTTGTTATTGCCCAAACCCCTTTGACATGTAGAAAAACACTTTACTGAATGTCCTCACATTGTAACTTCACCATTGAACATAGGCCTCTACCTCATAACTCATTTGTTGCACATTCCCTCGATCTTTCTCTGTGATTCAGGAGCCAACTGCCAGCAAACCTCCAGGCATCAAGACCTCTCCTCTGGTTCATATACAGCGCTGGTGATAGGTCTCCTAGTTATCCCCTCTGCTTTCTTACAGTTGTATCGCAAAATACAAGTTTGGCGTCACGGCGGGAAACAGCCATGCTGAGCAGTGAGCTCAGCACGTCACAGCTGAGAGCCTTGCTTGCTGGTCCCGCCCCGCCGTGCCGCCGGACCAATCAGCAAGCAAGGCTTTCAGCTGTGTACATGCTGAGCTCACTGCTCAGCATGGCTGTTTCCGCCGCGACGCCAGACTTGTAAGCTGCATGCCTGCATCGTCAGAATTTAGGTAGGCCTGTTTTCATCCCCATGGGAGTCCCGTGGGCCAGGGGGCGTCCCGGTGGGAGTCCCATGGGTCAGGGGGGTGTCCCCGTGGGAGTCCCGTGGGCCAGGGGGGCGTCCCCGTAGGATTCCCGTGGGCCAGGGGGGGAACCCGCGGGACCCGCGGGATTCCCGCGATCCCCGTTCCCGTGCAGACCTCTATTCTACAGCTGAAGATCTGGGACATTGAGACCATCCAAACATTTATCCAAGGTGAGTTTAGACCACCCAATCCGTGGGGCCCTGGACCTCCAAATGAAACGAGATATAGCTGATTTAAATGAGAGTTCGTCTTGGCGCCGAAGCCATAGTGGCATAGTTTGCAAAGGGTACAAAATTTTTGGGACCAGAGCCACTCTCCCCAGTACGCCCAGTGGTAACTCCTGCCACATCTGACATAACTTTCCAATAATCACCAGGGGTCATTTAACGTTAGCGTTGTATAGAGTAGTCAGATCAGTTCTGAGAAAAATACCCAAATAGTGCATAGGTTTAGTCGTAGGGGGAATAGGCAGCAAGGCATGCCAGGGTGCCGGGAGACCACCCCCCAACAATAGAAGTTCCGATTTGCTACAACTAACTTGAAGGCCAGACAGGGCTCCAAAATCTTTGATCACGCCCAAAGCTCTAAGCAAGTGAGGAGTGACCTGGTATAAATAAAGCAAAATGTCATCGGCAAAAAGACTAATTTTACACTCCTGACCCCCAACCAAGATCCCCTTGATATTCGCATCCTGCCGTATCTTAGTGGCCAGAGCCTCTATAGCCAGAAGAAAAAGGAGCAGCAACAGGGGACAGCCCTGTCGCGTACCCCTCTGCAGCCCAAAATCAATCTTAAGTCCCCCGTTAATCAGGAGACATGCCCTAGGATTAGTATACAGAGTCATCACCCAGGCTAGGAACGAACCCCAAAAACCGCCCCGACCTAAAACCCAAAAGAGGTATTCCCATGATATGCTATCGAATGCCTTCTCCATATCCAAACCCGCTACCGCCTCCAAACCTCCCCGGCCAGACCCAGCATGAATAGCACCCAAGACCTTTAACAAATTCATAGAGGCATAGCGCCCCGGCACAAAGCCAACTTAGTCAGAGTGGATAAGGGCAAGAAAAAAGCTATTCAAGCGCCTCGCCAGTGTCATAGCTAAGAGTTTAATATCCTGGCCCAAAAGGGAGATAGGCCGGAAGGATCCCACTAGATCCGGGTCCTTACTGGGTTTAGGGATCAGAACCACATGGGCCATATTATCCGGGAATGCACCCCCTTCCGCAGCCACAGCGTTATACATCTCGCTCAGGGGCTGCGCTACCAGATCTGGGAGAATCCGATAATATTCTGGGCCAAACCCATCTGGCCCAGGCTCCTTGGTTAATTTGAGAGACTGAATAGAAGCTCTCAACTCCTCAATATGACAGGCTGGCTCAAGAAAGCAGCCTGATCAGCGTCCAATTGCGGTATTCGGAGATCCTGAAAAAAAGGACCCAGGGCATCCCTATCCAACGGCTGCCGCCCATAAAGGGCTTCATAGTACTTGACAAACTGATTGGCTATCTGCCGCTCCCCTTCATGCCTAGTCCCCTGGGCGTCACGAATGGCTGTGATGATTTGCCTCTTTTTATAGGGGCGAACCAGGTTAGCTAGAAGTTTCCCCGTCTTACCTGCTCCAACGATAGAGGTTGTAACGTTGATAAAAGAGAGACTGTGCCGCGCGCTGATGTAAGAGCATCTCTATTTTCTCCCAAATCCCCTTGTATTCCAACTGATCCGAGTCTGACAGGGTGGCTATGTGTGCCCTACGAAACCCATGTAATTGTTGGGTAAGCTTCAAAAGCTCCCCCTCACGTGCCTTGCGCTTAGCGGCTGTGTATGCTATCACGTGTCCCCGCATGACCGCCTTGGACACATACCAGAAAGACACCGGTCCCACCTCCGGTGTGGTGTTCGTGGCCTTATAGTCAACCCATCTCGCCCGCAGGAAAGTCCGAAACTCAGAATCATTGTACAAGTGCGGAGACATTTTCCATGAAGAGGTTTTACGGCCCGGGGAGAAGGTCAAAGTAAGCTCCACCATCGCATGGTCAGAAATTGTGGCCTCAGTGATCTCAGCCTTAGTAACCCAAGAAACCAGCTGTTTATCAAGCAGGATGTAGTCTAGCTGGGCGTAAACCTTGTGAACATGGGAATAAAAGGTGAATTCAGAGTCAAAAGGGTGTAAGGCTCGCCATACATCAACCAGATTCAGATGTTGCACCAAGAATCCCACCCCCTTGTTGTCATGATCCCTCAGACAAGCCCTAAGTGGTCTGCAGTCCACCCCCGGATCGGCCGTGATATTAAGATCTCCCCCCAGGATCGCAGTATACTCAGGGTAAGCTGATACTAAGGAGAGGACAGTGGAAAAGAATTTATGACAGTAAACATTCGGAGCATAGAGGTTGCAAAGAAGTATTTTCAAGCGCCACACCTCCCCCAATACTATGATATATCTCCCATTCCGATCCTGAAGCATTTTATGTAGGGTGAAGGGCAGCCGCTTGTGCAGCAGAATTGCCACTCCGCGCTGTCGCCCACCAAATGTGGAGGAGTAGACCTCCCCAACCCAGGTTCTCTGCAATTTAGCATGTTCAATCTGAGTAAGATGGGTCTCCTGCAAATAAGCGACATCCACACCCAATTTGCGCAAACCAGTCAGTATACAGGCCCGCTTAATGGGGGAATGAATGCCATCTAAGTTAAATGAGACTACTTTCAAATCAGCCATACCAAAGTAGGAAAAGAGAACAGAAACAGAACTGCAGTGGGGAAAGAAGAAGAGAAACCCATCTCCCTCCCCCCCCCTCTGTGTCAGTAGGAGCTCACCCAGGCTCAGCAAGCAACCCCGGTACAGAACCAGCAGTGGTATACTGAAGTGGAGCAGGCGAGACCTCCCAGATAAGTCCCGCTGCCCCCTGAGAAAAGAGTCACATCCTCTGCACCCAAGGTACCCCAGTCAACCAAAATACAGACCCTGCAGTAAAAGAGCTATGTGGACTGAGCAGAGCTTCCCAGCAAGGCTCCAGCCCCTCCATGTACATATGTTTTGTTGTGTACATACCCTCAGAGCCAGTAATACCCCTATCCTCCCCCATCCCAATCCCACACACACCATCCAAACATACACCAACCCCCACACATACACCACAACCAAACCCCCCAATTCCCCTCCCCCTCCCCACACCCACCCAAGCATGCAAGCCCCTTCAACATGCAATCCCATAAACAGACCCCTCAGCCTACCCGGAGACCCCCCCATTTAACCCCCCGATCTATATCCCCAGGACCCCAGAGTTCAACAGGACAAAACTGAAAAGAAAGTCCGGTCCATTGGCATTGTGGATTCCAGCAGGGTCCGGAGCCGATGACCCCAGCAAGCAGATCATCCCCCAGGCATGGTCAGAGAGGCTCTCCCAGCCGCCGCCAAAGGTCCTGGAAAAAGGGAAGAATGAGACCGTCCCCCAGTTCTCACCAGCATACCATGCAGATCGTAAGGCCCCATCCAAAGCGGGCTAGGCGAGCCCCCAAACACCCCGGAGTGCCAATCCGGTTACTAAAGTCATCAAAAGAGCCGAAAAGCCCCAGCATAGGAAAGAAGTGCCAACGGAGCAAGATTAAGTAGGTAACTTCACCAGGAAAGCCCGAGCCTCCTCCGCCGTGGTCATGTTGTAAGTCTTTCCATCATGCCAGACCCGCAGCTTAGCCAGGAACACCAGGGCAAACTTTATCCCCCAGTTGTGCAGATCTGTGCAGTACGGTGACATTGCTTTTCGTTGGGTAGCTACCCGGATCGAATAATCATTAAAGGCCAACACTTTGGAGCCCTCATATTCCAGGGCCCCACCCTACGAAACACCCGAAGAAGCAGTTCTTTTTCACGCCAATTAACGTAGCGGGCAATAGAGTGTGAGGCCTCCTATCTCCAGCGATGAGCCCTCTCACATTCAGGGCGCAATGCGCCTACTTCAAGACCCAGTGTGGTCGGCAGCCACTTGCTGAAGATGTCATACAGAGCCAGATCAGCGACTGACTCCGGGATCCCGACCAGCCTCAGGTTGTTGCATCAGCTTCGGTTCTCCTGTTCTTCCATCTTGTCAGCCAACTCCGGAGACTGTTTCTGCAACTCAGCCATCTGCGCAGCCAGACTCGTACACGTGTCTTCCTGGTCAAAGCGTTGCTCAACCTCAGTCAGGCGCCGGTTATGGGAGTCAAATTTTTCGTGCATCTCTTCCACGGCAGACTGGATTTATTCAGTCTGTCAGCCAGAGCAGCTGACACGGATTTAGTGATGTCGGTAATCCAATCCCCAGCCGGAATCATAAAGGTGGCTTGTTCTGCCGCCATCTTGGAGGGGGTGGACAGAGGTTTTTCCCTGGAGCCTCGCACCAATTTAATAGGCATACCCAGCGCTGGAACCCGATTCCAAATGCACCCGATGAGAGTAGAAGCTTGTCCCCAGCAGGAAAAGTCCCAGAAAGATGTAGAAAAAGCAGGTAGTTTATACCGATTTTAGTGAGGTGGGGTGAGAGCTCTCCTCACCTACATCCTTCTAGGTAGGCTGCATCTCGTGACCCCCCGGGGAATTGATTTCTATGAACTCCTATATTATTTGAAGAACTATTTACATTGAGTGTATGAGCTCTAATAAATAGCCTTATTAGTAATTAAGATCAAATGTATGCATCTTTTCTGACTATATCTGCAGTTTTTTCCCAAACTGGTCATGCTTATCTATCTAAACCCCTGTTTTTTATTGTATCTTTATATATTTAATTTATAAAATACAAATATATTAATCACAATTCCACCCATGGAAACACCTACACACAGATCACATTTAAGTAGCCTACTCTTTCCACGCACCTAGAAACATAGAAACATGTTGGCAGATAAAGGCCAAATGGCCCATCTAGTCTGCCCATCCGTAGTAACCATTATCTCTTTCTCTCTCCGAGAGATCCCACGTGCCTATCCCAGGCCCCCTTGAATTCAGGCACAGTCTGTCTCTACCACTCTGGAGCCTATCACTTCTTAACTAGAGGTCTGCATGTGAACGGGGATCCCGCGGGTTCTCCCCCTGGCCCACAGGACTCCCACGGGGACGCCCCCCTGACCCATGGGACTCCCACAGGGATGCCCCCTGGCCCACGGGACTCCCACGGGGATGAAAACAGGCCTACCTAAATTCTGGCGATGCAGGCATGCAGTTTAAGTACAAGACAAGTCCGGCGTCGCGGCGGACACAGCCATGCTGAGCAGTGAGCTCAGCACGTACACAGCTGAAAGCCTTGCTTGCTGATTGGTCCGGCGGCACGGCGGGGCGGGATCAGCAAGCAAGGCTCTTAGCTGTGTAAGTGCTGAGCTCACTGCTCAGCATGGCTGTTTCCTGCCGCGACGCCGGACACACAGATTCTGTTTCCCACATTGATACAGCTCCCATCTCTGGTCTTTGAACACAGCTTTGGCCTCTATCCCTACTTTGCAGAGAGAGATGAATTTTGTTGCTGAATGCAATACTTGGAGCTCCATCCTTGGCTTACCCAAACCATGACCCATTTTTAAACAGTTACCTTTCATCATTTTAATGATTTAAATGGTGTACGTGCTGCAGATTTAAAAGAATAAAACACTTGTGGCATGGAAACCACTGCTGGCCACGTAAGTGATTTTTAAATAGCGAACTACAAGTTTTTACCCTTTACCTGAAACTCTACATAACTTATGAAATGAGAACTAGTGCTGCCAAGCTATTTTTTACTGGTGACGGTAGGTGCTTTTATTTCATTTTATTCTGTAGTCTGTTTTCACAAGAATGGCAGTCATAAAGGCCTTGGAGAAGATAAAAGAAGAAGATTTTCATAAGTAAGTTCCCTTCAACTTGATTGTTTCTGAGCAATGGACATTTTGAGAGAATTTTAAAAATACCTGCCTCACTTGCACATACATAAGATACACCAGTTTTCAAATGGAAAGTTTGTACGTATTTCCCCTTTGAAAATTACCCCAGAGAATTTATGTGCATATTTTTACCCCTGCTCTTTAACATACACAAAATCCCGGTTTATTACGCATGTATATGTGCTTAAAACCTAACCCCAGCCCCAGGAGCACCTCCACTCAGTCTTACACATTTGGGTAAAGCCTTACACATTGTAGAGGCATGAATGACCTATTTGGAATACATATGACTATCGGCAAATGGAAGAAAGAGGAGAATTTTTGGTCGTAGGGAGGGAGGTACAGAATATGATAGGGAAGAAAAAGATGATTGAGAAATGTGGCAAGGGAACAATGGGACAGATTGAAAGGGATGCAAGAGGGAGGAATGTTGGACAGTGGTGAAGGGAATGGAGGGAGAGATGTGGCATGGTGCTGGAGAGGGGTGATAGAAGGAGAAATGTTGGGCATGGGGCTGGTGGGCAGGCACGAAAGATGAGAAAGAGATAAATGCTGGACCATGGTAGGGGGAACCAATAGACAGCAACAGAAGAATTTACAGAAGATGGGAAAGCGGAAAAAAGAAACTGGGACCAACTTTATGGAAAAATAAGTCTCTAGACAACAAAGGTAAAAAACGAAATTTATTGACTAAAATATGTTAGCTTTGGGAAATATATATGGCAGATGTCTTTGTTTTGTGTTCAAAAGAAAAGGAAATGCATTTCTTGTTTTATTTCTACACTGTTGAAGTATATGCTGACCCTTTCTGTGACTGGTGGGGATCCCCAAGCACTGCCAGCAGAGGTCCTCCTCTAGAGATGGCCAGAACTCCCCTCCATCAAGCGCAGCAGTCGCTGGCAGCATCCATGAGCCACTGAGGTGCCAGCATCTGTGACTCAGGGACGCTACTGCTGCCTGCCAAGCTTGGCAAAAGGGACCCCCAGCCAACTGCAAAGGAAGTCCTCAGCTGACAGCTTGTGGGTTCTTCTCATCAGCTGAGTAGTTATATTTTATATTTACATTAGAGGTTCTAGTAGAAACCCATTTACAAAATATGTATTGTTCCCAATTAATATTTCCAAATTAATAAAGTCTCTTTGCTTATTTGTAAATGGGTCTCTACCAGAACCTTTAATTCAGTAGCATAATTAAATAAAATAACTATTTCTGAAGTTTATAGGGAAGGGTGGGGACGGAGGGGATTCCTCGCAGGGACGGGTGGGGACAGAGGGGATTCCTCACGGGGACGGGTGGGGACGTAGGGATTCCTTGGGGGGACGGGTGGGATTTTGGCGGGGACGAGTGGGATTTCTGTCCCCGCACAACTCTCTACTCTTAACTTCATCCTATGCCCTCTCATTGCAGTTTCCTTTCAAATGAAAGAAACTCGACTCAAGCACATTTATATTACGTAGGTATTTAAACGGCTCTATCATATCTCCCCTCTCCCAACTTTCCTCCTGCTTTTTATACCCATATATAGATCACAATTTTTTACAAAGCTCTATTCTGTAGATAAAATAAGTTTTACATAAGAAGTCTTATAAAATAACCCCCAATACATGCATGTTTATACAAGTAGGTACAGAATAAGGAAAACTAGCATTCCTCTGTCTGTCTTATATGTACCACTCAAGCAGGAATGCTTTCTAATTCACATTCAAAAACCACTCTCTCCACATTCTCTCTCACACTTAAAAGCTCTCTGTAGCATTAAAATGAAATCACCACTATACAGAAAACAGTTCACAGCTTAGCTGATTCCATGATTGTCTGGAAGTCTGAGAAATAATCACTCATAGGTATAGTATATTATTGTACCCAAGGCTGGTTGAGCACTATGGAATGGTTATACTTGCTGTTATACTATCTGTGGTCTAAAAGTGCCATCTAGTGTCTCTGGTCTGGATAGTACAACAGCAGTGCTATATACAGTACTTAAGTTTGGTCAAAACTTATAATGATTCATCCAGTAACCTCCTGAAGCACTGGTTTCACTTTCTTTATTCGTTTTCTCTCTAAGTAGTGTCTACCATCCCCCTTGCCCCTTCTCTTACCTCCCTCCCACTCTCCCATACTAAAATGGCATTTTTGTGCTCTTCAATGTATTCTCACCAGCCCTCAGGGATTGGAGCGGCACCAAGCTCCAAATCCATCTTTAGATTATAGGACAGAGACTGAAATATCTGTAGTCATCAGCAATGTTATCTGGACAGTGGACAGATGTCGTTGCAAGTGCTTACAAAGTGCATGCAGAAAACCATGGGTATGGCCAACTCAGTTAATCACTGTTCATCAGCTGGACATACAGCTTCTAAAGTCCACTGAAGGCATCTATGCCCAGATGATGATTACCAATACATAAGTACAGGGGTGACCTTATAATTAGACCAACCAAGGCAGAGACCTAAGGTAGCAGGGAGCAACATTGCTGGCAGAAGAGCCCTAAATGAGTGATAAGCAGAAAGAATATGCAAGAGGCAACACGTGCTATATATACAGTACAGCACTTATTGCTATATGATTTCTCCTTACCGCCAGTCGGACTGCTATCCTCCAAGCCTTAATCTCCCTGGCTGCCTCCGAACATGTTCAGTCCACCCCATTCCCATTCACCATTATTCCCCCATCTGCCACATTCCTTCCATCTATCTCTCTGCCCTAGTGTGGTATCTCACCTCCCTCCCTTTTCGTATACCCTTATTTGCCTTCTAAAAGGTCACCAATGGCAGCAGCAATTGAAACACCCTGCCACTGGCCTCCGCATCTTCTCCATACTGTGACCTGCCCCTGAGAAAAACAGGCAGTTATGTGTGGGGTGCTGTATGGAGAAGATACCAAGGCTGATGTCAGGGCAGCCTATTGATAAGATTGCTGCAGATCTTATCATCAGCCCATAATAAAGACCTCGTGACAGTTACAATAAGATAGGTTTATTAGCAATAGGCAAAAGGCAGCTCACATGGAATAGCAAAGTACAGCATATTGGGTATAAGGATAACATAACATACATATGAAATAGCAATCTGATGTTCTTTTGGGTCTGACTCCTCTCTCTTCTCTCCTCCTTCTTCCCTTATGCCATCCAGCATGTTACTTATATACATTATTTCATTAGCCTAGGGTACCTCCTAGTTACTCATTTCTCATTGGTTTGTCACATATGTCATTTTTATTGGCTGAATGGTCTATACCAGGGGTGCCCAACGCGTCGATCGCGATCGACAGGTCGTTCGCTCAGGCGACCCCAGTCGATCGCACAGCAGGTTCCCTTCTTCCCTTCTCTTTTTTTCCCCCTCCTGACTGGCCCGCCTCTTAAAGAACGCTGGCCAATCATAGTGCTGGAAGGGCGTGGTGAAGGTCGGTGGGGGACGGAGCTCAGCGCATCACAAGAAATAGAAGCGCCTGTAATGATTGAGGTAAGAGCGAGGCCTAATGCTGCCCGATATACAATTTTAAAACCCCCAAAATCGGCCTCCCAATCAGTGGCGTACCAAGGTGGGGCGGTCCGCACCCGCCCCGGGTGCACGGCTTGGAGGGATGCACAGCCGTCCGGGTCCTCCTGCCCTTCCTTTCCACCGGTCTGCGCACGGGGCTCGCACCCGCCGCCCAAATGGTGCTGTTGGTTATCGCGAGACTCGCGGGAGTTGACGGCACCATTCGAGCGTCGGCGTGGGACCAGGCAGGCGCAAGCCCCGAGCGCGGACCGGGGGGAAAAGAAAGGCAGGATGACCCGGACCTGGCCGTCTGTGCACCCCTCCAAGCCGTGCACCCGGGCGGATCATCCCCCTTCTAAATCCATTGTACTTGTCTTTTATTCAGTTCCACTAATGAGCATTGTGACAGGCAGTTCTTGGAAGTATTTCTTTGTTTTTCTGTGCCTAAGTATTCTATTAATTTAACTTCCTTATTCCTGTGGGGATCTCCAAAGGGGACGAATGGGAGACGGCCGGTGGCAGGTGGTACTTTAGCAATTCTTACAGGTTGCCATAGGCCTCAGGAGCTGTCTTCCCTCTGCCGTGGTCCTGCCCCTCCTCTAAGTCAGAAACAGGCTTGGGGCAGAAGGAAGACAGCTCCTGAGGCCTATGGCAACCTGCAAGGATCGCTAAAGTACCAGCGATCCTCTCTACAGACTGCTCCCTGCTGGAATTAGGTAAATGGATGTGGGGAGGGTAGGCCTTCAGGGGGGGGGAGTGCAGTCCTTCAAGGGGTAGTGCAGGCCTTCAGGGGGGGAGTCAACCTTTGAGGGGGAATGTGCAGACCTTCAGGGGGGGTCAGGCCTTCGGGGGAGGGGGGCTGTATAATAAAAAAAATATTTGAACATAAATACAAAGTACACTCGGTGTGTATTTATATATATACTCCCACATGCCACAATAAAGTGCTTTATTTTGAACCAAGATTTGATTTTTCTTTGGTGACAATTATGGTTCCAGTATTGTCAAAGCTGTTCCAGCAGGACTTCCTACTTGAAGGAAGCACGTGAAGGTTGCGATGAAGTGAGCAGAGTCCGGGGAATACTGAGGATACAGGTACCGGCTCCGCTATAATATATATATTATAATATATATATATATTATAGCGGAGCCGGTACCTGTATCCTCAGTATTCCCCGGACTCTGCTCACTTCATCGCAACCTTCACGTGCTTCCTTCAAGTAGGAAGTCCTGCTGGAACAGCTTTGACAATACTGGAACCATAATTGTCACCAAAGAAAAATCAAATCTTGGTTCAAAATAAAGCACTTTATTGTGGCATGTGGGAGTCTATGCACAGCTAGTCCTGACCCCACAAGTAATAATGATAGTCCAGCAAATAAACAAAGTAAAGCAGAGCTCAAACCAAAAGAGCTCAGTTACCACCTTAATTCAGGTAAGTAAAATATCACATAGTCCAAAAACATTGTTGTTAGCTGGTCTAAATAAATGTCCAAAAATGCTGCTGCCTTAAAACTCCACTAGGCCTTCAGCAATAAAGCTAGCACTCTTGATAGTGCTACATCCAAGCCTTGTAGTTCTGCTGGCTTGTTCCCAATCAGCTTAGCTAAGCTGATGTGGGGGAGGGGAGTAAGTGAATCCACCTTTTAAACTTTTCTGCAAAACAGAATGCCACGAATGGCTCCACTAACCCACCCAAATGGTAAGTGGATTCTCCCCAAAACTACTTACTTCCCTCAGGTATCTTAACCCAGTCAAAACATAGCTCATAAACTTCAGGTATTCAATCACTCACAGTTTGGAACAAAACAAACGTTGTTTTTTTTCTTCTCTGTTGCCTTGAACACCATCACATTAGCTGTGCTCATCCACGTGGGAACAAATGATGTAAGCGGACGGAAGTATGACAGGGAAGAGATGAAGGGCCAGCTCCGCTCACTTGGAAGACAGCTGAAGATCAGGGAGGTGAAGGTGGCCTTCTCCGAGATCCTCCCAGTACCAAGAGCGGATGGAAAGAGACAAGGGGAATTGCAAGCTATTAACGCCTGGATGAGACGATGGTGTGAAGAAGAAGGCTTCGACTTCGTGCGCAACTGGACGGCGTTCTGGGGGAAAAGCAAGTACTATAGAAAGGACGGACTACACCTCAACAAGGAAGGAGTGAGAGTATTGGCAGGCAACTTGAAGAGGGCCATCGAGAAGGCTTTAAACTAATAAATAGGGGAAAGCCGACAGTCGACCACCAGTCGATGGCACGGACGACAGGATGCCCCGATGTAGGAACAATGGGCTACTACTCATACACAGGAGAGGACGATCTCACAGCAAATAAGGAAGACAAGGCAGAAAGGGACAACTCAGACATAGGAGAGGAAGACCGCACAACAAGCAAGGGAAACAACACTGGAGCGGTTAAGGATACCGTGAAAGTAACAGTAAGGACAGCAAAGAGTAGAAAGTCCATAAAAGTAACTCGAAGAGAACTCAAATGTATGTATACGAATGCTAGAAGTCTAGGAAACAAAATGGGGGAACTAGAGACAATAGCAAGAAATGATAAGTTGGAAATCATTGGCATAACAGAAACATGGTGGAATGAAGAAAACAAATGGGACACAGTACTTCAGGGATACAAACTATATAGAAGAGATCGAGTAGGGCAGAAAGGTGGAGGTATTGCCCTATATGTGCAGGAAGGAATAGAATCTGTTGAAGTGGCTACGATGGAAACGAAAGAGAAGCTAGAGTCCCTCTGGGTCAAGATTCCTGGACAAAACAGTGCAGCCACGAAAATTGGCCTTTTTTATCGTCCCCCGGGACAGGCGGATGAAACTGACTTAGAAATGATAGAGGAAATCAAACGAGAATGCAAGACGGGCAATGTAATAATATTGGGAGACTTCAATTTCCCGAGGATAGACTGGAAACTAGGAACCTCCAACTGCGGCAAGGAGGCCAAGTTCCTGGAGGCGCTAGGGGATTGCTTCCTGGAACAAATGGTGAAAGAGCCGACAAGAGGCAACGTCACCCTGGACTTGGTGCTAAATGGCCTCACGGGACCGACAAAAGAAGTAGAAGTTACGGTACCGCTGGGGACGAGCGATCACAATGTGATCATCTTTAAGCTTGACATCGGGAATAGAAAAAGTGCCAAAACCTTAACCAAAACCTTTAACTTTAAAAAGGGCAAATACGATCGCATGAGAGCCATGGTGAAACAACGACTCAAGAAAAAAGTGGATAAAATTGAAACAGTAGACCAGGCATGGTCCCTACTGAAAAGTACTATCACAGAAGCACAAAACCTACACATTCCGAGGATCTCCAAGGAAGGGAGAACAAAAGGTAAGGGAGAACCGGCATGGCTTACCAGACAGGTGAAGGAAGCCATAAAAGAAAAGAAGGACTCTTTCAAAAAATGGAAACACATCAAAACGACCGAAGCATGGAAAAAACATAAAGACGAACAGAAGAAATGTCACAAGGCGGTGAGGGATGCCAAAAAGGACTATGAAGAAAAAATAGCGCAAGAGGCCAAGAACTTCAAGCCCTTCTTTAGATACGTGAAAGGGAAAAAACCCGCAAAAGAGGCGGTGGGACCCCTGGACGACCAGGGAAGAAAAGGGTACATTAAGGAAGATAAACAAATTGCGGACAAACTAAATTCCTTCTTTGCGTCTGTCTTTACGGAGGAGGATACTGCAAAAATACCAGAGGCAATGAAAGTGTTTAATGGAGTAATAGAAGACAGCCTCACCACAGTTGAAGTGGAGTTGGACCAGATATACTACCAGATCGACAAACTTAAAAGTGACAAATCCCCTGGACCGGATGGAATTCATCCGAGAGTCTTAAAAGAATTGAAGATTGAAATCGGAGAGTTATTGCAAAAACTCACCAATCTGACAATCAGAACTGGACAGATACCAGATGACTGGAAGATAGCGAATGTCACGCCAATTTTCAAGAAAGGATCGAGAGGAGAACCGGGCAACTACAGACCAGTGAGCCTTACGTCTGTCCCTGGAAAGATGGTTGAAGCACTGATCAAGGATAGCATAGTCCGGCACTTAGATACACACGACTTGCTGAAACCCAGTCAACATGGGTTCAGGAAAGGGAAATCATGTTTAACGAATTTGCTTCAATTTTTTGAGACCGTGAACAAGCAAATTGATAGTGGAATGCCGGTGGACATAATTTATTTGGACTTCCAGAAAGCATTCGACAAAGTTCCGCATGAAAGACTTCTCAGGAAACTACAAAGCCATGGAATAGAGGGAGATATACAAAGGTGGATAGGCAAATGGCTGGAAAACAGGAAGCAGAGAGTGGGCATAAATGGGAAGTTCTCAGACTGGGAGAAAGTGACTAGTGGTGTGCCCCAGGGCTCGGTACTTGGGCCGATTCTATTTAATATATATATCAATGACCTGGAAGGCGGAATATCCAGTGAGATCATTAAGTTTGCAGACGACACAAAGCTATGCCGGGAAATCAGATCGCAGGAAGATAGCGAGGAACTCCAGAGCGACTTGTATCAGCTAGAGAAATGGGCAGAGCAATGGCAGATGAAGTTCAACGTGGAGAAATGCAAAGTAATGCATTTAGGTAGTAAGAATAAGGAACACGAGTATAGAATGTCAGGAGCAACTCTGGGTAAGAGCGAACAAGAAAAGGACCTGGGTGTACTGATAGATAGGACCCTGAAGCCGTCGGCACAATGTGCGGCAGCGGCAAAGAAAGCAAACAGAATGTTGGGCATGATAAAGAAAGGAATCACAAGTAGATCGGAGAAAGTCATAATGCCGCTTTATAGAGCAATGGTCAGACCACACTTGGAATACTGTGTACAACATTGGTCTCCCAACCTAAAGAAGGATATAAAACTGCTGGAGAGGGTGCAGAGACGAGCAACGAAACTAATAAGAGGTATGGAGAAATTGGAATATGAGGAACGACTCAAGAAACTAGGATTGTTCTCCCTTGAGAAGAGGAGGCTGCGAGGGGACATGATAGAGACGTTCAAAATACTGAAAGACATCGATAAAATAGAGCAGAAAAACAAATTATTTACATTGTCCAATGTGACACGGACAAGAGGACATGGTTTGAAGCTAAGGGGTGACAAGTCCAGGACAAATGTCAGGAAGTTCTGCTTTACGCAGCGAGTGGTGGACGCATGGAATGCTCTTCCACAGGAGGTTATTAAGGAATCCACTGTGCTAGGATTCAAAGGCAAATTAGATGCACATCTCCTTATGAGAGGCATAGAGGGATATGGGTGATTAGAACAATCAGGTGTATACCTGACTGGGCCTCCGCGTGTGCGGATCGCCGGACTCGATGGACCATGGGTCTGATCCGGAGATGGCAATTCTTATGTTCTTATGTTCTTATGTTCTTATCATTGCTATAATAGTCCATACAGAACTGCCACTTAACTCAAGTCCATGCAGGAATCTTCAGGCAATCCTTCTGTCTGTGTCCAGTCCATGGGTTCAGGTACTGTCTGCTGGCTGGTCCCAAGGTCAGTGTCGGCTTCAGCCATCTCTATATCCTGGGGCTCAAGCGCTCCATCAGGTGAGTCCTCTCCTGTAGCTGGCCCAGGAAAGACTGCCTTTCTCCTTCTGAGGGCAGCCTCTAAATTGCACAACTTCCCACGCCCTGTTCTCAGAGGGGGAGGAGTTATCTGTCCTGCCTTCTTAGGTTTGCCTGCATTCTTGCTTATCACCTTCAGCTGGGGACTAGCAGAGGGAGAGGTATGTCTCAGAGGCTGTTCCAGGCTGTTCCTCTTATCAACCTCCACTCCCTGCAACTGGATTTTTTCAGACTTAAAGGGGCAGTCAGTAAATTCTTTCTTACCGCTCACTACCCTACCTCTTCCATTAGCATTTTGTATCTTTGGGGTGGCCTTAGCCCTAGCAAGGCTGGGCACGAGTTCAGCTTTAGGGCTAGGATCGTGACATACTCCTACCCTAAAAATTTGACTGTCCTTTAATTTAAAGAAAAGGGGGTTCCCTTCTTACATTGTCACTAAGTCTGACAATACCATCTGAGCAAACAGGACATCACGTTAGTAGCGTCTCCTTGGTTTATTAAATTTTTTTGCTAGCTCTAAGGTTGGCGGATCGGGGTCCTCAAAGTCCTCGGGCCATCTCAAGATCGGTGGCTGGTATGGTTTTCCTAAAGCCCCATCAACCTGACTCTTGGCCGCTTCCAAACCATCCACCCTCTGAGCCAATGCTGATATAACCTGAGTTATACCTCCTAACTCTTTTTCCTGCATATTTTCAATTTGCTGCCTCACTGCCTCAAGATCCTGATCCATTCCTTTAAACGTATCTAGGACCTTCTCAAAGTGTTGAGTGTGTTCCTCTATTTGTTCTTCTTGCAATCTCTGCCTTGCCACCCAACCTTCTGTCGTGCCAGTTCTGGTGGTTAGCTCACCGCAAGTGTTCTCCATTTCCCTGACACTATTCTGGATCGCCTGCTGTTGAGCCTGACTTTCCTTTACTTGACCCTGGACTAATTCCAGTTGGGCGGTCACCTGCGCCATGAGACCAGCCAGTTTTTCCGCTTCTCTCTGGCATTGGGCAGTGCTTTCATCCCTAGCCTGCTGCCTATTCCTCATTAACTGATCCTCCCACGCCTGAGACTTGGCTTCTACCTGCAATTTTAGCTTGGCCTCCCAATCCCTTCGTGTAGATGTCAGCTCATCCCTTAATTTCAATATCTCCGCGTCCAAGTCGGCTAGCTTAGCAGCCTCACTCTCTTCCTTCAGGAGGGGACCTAAGTCAGCGTGAGCTCCCTTTTCCGGAGTCCCTACCCCTGTGGATCCAAATCCCTGTTCCCCCCTGTCTGTCTCTGGGAGGCGAGACCACTGTGCTAGGTTGGGATGCCAAATCCGTTCACAGATTAGCTGGGCAATTCGTTCCCCGACTTGCACTCTGTACTCTTTGTCACCATGGTTGACTAGTAGCACCGCTACATTACCCCTAAAATCTGGGTCAATGACCCCGGCGGCTACATCGATTAGCTGTTTTAATGCTAACCCGGATCTTGGTGCTACCCTAAGATAGGCACCTGGTGGGGGAGACACTTGAATGTCAGTTTTTATCAGGGCCCTTCCCTTAGCCGGGATAACTTGGTCATGAGCAGCATACAGGTCATAACCCGCAGCCCTGGGGTATGCCCGTGTGGGAGCCCTGGCCTGGTCCGACAGTGGGGCCCACCTAATCGTAGGCTTCCACTGTTTTGTTTTCTGCGCTCGGGATCTGCGTGTCCTTGCTGAAGCATCAATTATACTTCCCTCTACCTGAGTGCCCAACACATATCCTCCCTGTCTCTCACCGCCGCTGAACCTCCCTGTCTGTGCCTGTACTAGCCAGTCCCGTCCCAATATTAAGGGGTAAGGCGCCGAATCTAATACGGCCACTGGTAAGAGAGATTTTTTTCCCTTATACTGAAGGTTCAGGTGTCCAAGCGGGTATTCATGGGTACCTTCTCCATCGCTGTGCCTGGGCCTTCACCTAGCTCTTCCCACAGTTTTCTTGACACCACCGATTGTTCGGCGCCTGTGTCAACCAGAGCTAAGACTTCTTTGTCCGCTACCAGGACCTTCACCCGATATTCCCTAGGGTGCTTGTCCGCTAGTCCCCGGGCGTACACAAAATCTCTTTTCTTTTTACAGAATCTTTGTGTATGCCCCTCTTTCCCACAGCAGAAACAACGTAGCCTCTCCCGTGAGACCTCCCTGGGCTTGGACCCCCCCGTTTTATGGGTCTGCCTTTGGGATCCTGTATTCTTATCCCCCCGGGCCTGTTCCTTACTTTCTTCAGGGGCCTGTAAGGAGGTAGTCCTCTCTGCTACCAGGCTCTGGACAGGCCCACCGGCTGTACTTGTGAATGGGCGCTGTAGCAGTTGAGCTAATAGTTTGGTCTGCTCACCCATTGCCATCACAAGTTCATTGTGCTGTTGCCTGGCTTGCTTCTGGCTGTCTTCCCATAAGTCCTGGGTGGATTTAAGCACCGTCTGCAAGTCCTTTCTCTGTTCTTGCCTTTCGGCTGTCAGGAAAGCAATCAGCTGTTGTTGGTCCATCACGTTGGTCTTCCTACAAAAAAAAACAGAGAGAGACCAACCCAAGTGCGGTACCATTTACTGGGGTAGCCAATCTCCCTCACCCCCCCTGGTCAAGCCTCTTACCAGAGCGCAAGGTGAGTCTACGCCTTTTGTTTTTAGGCCTCCTTGGCCCCCAGTCGTTACTGCGTTTTTGTCCTCTTATTCACATCCAGGCTTCCCTCCAGTCAGGTTCCTCGCCACACGGCTGGATCACCCTGGTCCTGTATTCACGCTGGATACACCACTGGAAGCGTCCGTACACTGGATCCTTCAGAACAGGAACTAACATAACAAACTAAAACATCAAACTAAAACAACAAATTCCAAAGTCCAAAAAAAAAAATTTTATTTTTTTTTCCAAGTTCCTCAAATGTCCAGCAGGAGGCGCTATATCCCACCGCTGCCACCACAATTGTAACACTGCCGATACCTGGTCTTCAGGACATCAGTACAATGCTCACTACAACGCCTCTCTCTCTGTAACGTGCTTCCTCCAAGTAGGAAGTCCTGCTGGATCTCACTGGAACAAATATGGAACAAACTTGGCACAATAGTCAGTTCAGGGTTCAAACACAAAACACTTTATTGTGTCCCAAAAAGGGGGAGTCTGCCTCCAGGCAGTCCTGACTCCCAAATGCGATTCCTAGTCCATAAATCAAAATTATAGTTGAGTCTGAACAGCAGAGCACAACTGCCACCTTACTTCAGGTAAGCAGAAAAGACAAAAGAAAAGAATCACATAGTCCAAAAACATTGTTGTTAGCTGGTCTAAATAAATGTCCAAAAATGCTGCTGCCTTAAAACTCCACTAGGCCTTCAGCAATAAAGCTAGCACTCTTGATAGTGCTACATCCAAGCCTTGTAGTTCTGCTGGCTTGTTCCCAATCAGCTTAGCTAAGCTGATGTGGGGGAGGGGAGTAAGTGAATCCACCTTTTAAACTTTTCTGCAAAACAGAATGCCACGAATGGCTCCACTAACCCACCCAAATGGTAAGTGGATTCTCCCCAAAACTACTTACTTCCCTCAGGTATCTTAACCCAGTCAAAACATAGCTCATAAACTTCAGGTATTCAATCACTCACAGTTTGGAACAAAACAAACGTTGTTTTTTTTCTTCTCTGTTGCCTTGAACACCATCACATTAGCTGTGCTCATCCACGTGGGAACAAATGATGTAAGCGGACGGAAGTATGACAGGGAAGAGATGAAGGGCCAGCTCCGCTCACTTGGAAGACAGCTGAAGATCAGGGAGGTGAAGGTGGCCTTCTCCGAGATCCTCCCAGTACCAAGAGCGGATGGAAAGAGACAAGGGGAATTGCAAGCTATTAACGCCTGGATGAGACGATGGTGTGAAGAAGAAGGCTTCGACTTCGTGCGCAACTGGACGGCGTTCTGGGGGAAAAGCAAGTACTATAGAAAGGACGGACTACACCTCAACAAGGAAGGAGCGAGAGTATTGGCAGGCAACTTGAAGAGGGCCATCGAGAAGGCTTTAAACTAATAAATAGGGGAAAGCCGACAGTCGACCACCAGTCGATGGCACGGACGACAGGATGCCCCGATGTAGGAACAATGGGCTACTACTCATACACAGGAGAGGACGATCTCACAGCAAATAAGGAAGACAAGGCAGAAAGGGACAACTCAGACATAGGAGAGGAAGACCGCACAACAAGCAAGGGAAACAACACTGGAGCGGTTAAGGATACCGTGAAAGTAACAGTAAGGACAGCAAAGAGTAGAAAGTCCATAAAAGTAACTCGAAGAGAACTCAAATGTATGTATACGAATGCTAGAAGTCTAGGAAACAAAATGGGGGAACTAGAGACAATAGCAAGAAATGATAAGTTGGAAATCATTGGCATAACAGAAACATGGTGGAATGAAGAAAACAAATGGGACACAGTACTTCAGGGATACAAACTATATAGAAGAGATCGAGTAGGGCAGAAAGGTGGAGGTATTGCCCTATATGTGCAGGAAGGAATAGAATCTGTTGAAGTGGCTACGATGGAAACGAAAGAGAAGCTAGAGTCCCTCTGGGTCAAGATTCCTGGACAAAACAGTGCAGCCACGAAAATTGGCCTTTTTTATCGTCCCCCGGGACAGGCGGATGAAACTGACTTAGAAATGATAGAGGAAATCAAACGAGAATGCAAGACGGGCAATGTAATAATATTGGGAGACTTCAATTTCCCGAGGATAGACTGGAAACTAGGAACCTCCAACTGCGGCAAGGAGGCCAAGTTCCTGGAGGCGCTAGGGGATTGCTTCCTGGAACAAATGGTGAAAGAGCCGACAAGAGGCAACGTCACCCTGGACTTGGTGCTAAATGGCCTCACGGGACCGACAAAAGAAGTAGAAGTTACGGTACCGCTGGGGACGAGCGATCACAATGTGATCATCTTTAAGCTTGACATCGGGAATAGAAAAAGTGCCAAAACCTTAACCAAAACCTTTAACTTTAAAAAGGGCAAATACGATCGCATGAGAGCCATGGTGAAACAACGACTCAAGAAAAAAGTGGATAAAATTGAAACAGTAGACCAGGCATGGTCCCTACTGAAAAGTACTATCACAGAAGCACAAAACCTACACATTCCGAGGATCTCCAAGGAAGGGAGAACAAAAGGTAAGGGAGAACCGGCATGGCTTACCAGACAGGTGAAGGAAGCCATAAAAGAAAAGAAGGACTCTTTCAAAAAATGGAAACACATCAAAACGACCGAAGCATGGAAAAAACATAAAGACGAACAGAAGAAATGTCACAAGGCGGTGAGGGATGCCAAAAAGGACTATGAAGAAAAAATAGCGCAAGAGGCCAAGAACTTCAAGCCCTTCTTTAGATACGTGAAAGGGAAAAAACCCGCAAAAGAGGCGGTGGGACCCCTGGACGACCAGGGAAGAAAAGGGTACATTAAGGAAGATAAACAAATTGCGGACAAACTAAATTCCTTCTTTGCGTCTGTCTTTACGGAGGAGGATACTGCAAAAATACCAGAGGCAATGAAAGTGTTTAATGGAGTAATAGAAGACAGCCTCACCACAGTTGAAGTGGAGTTGGACCAGATATACTACCAGATCGACAAACTTAAAAGTGACAAATCCCCTGGACCGGATGGAATTCATCCGAGAGTCTTAAAAGAATTGAAGATTGAAATCGGAGAGTTATTGCAAAAACTCACCAATCTGACAATCAGAACTGGACAGATACCAGATGACTGGAAGATAGCGAATGTCACGCCAATTTTCAAGAAAGGATCGAGAGGAGAACCGGGCAACTACAGACCAGTGAGCCTTACGTCTGTCCCTGGAAAGATGGTTGAAGCACTGATCAAGGATAGCATAGTCCGGCACTTAGATACACACGACTTGCTGAAACCCAGTCAACATGGGTTCAGGAAAGGGAAATCATGTTTAACGAATTTGCTTCAATTTTTTGAGACCGTGAACAAGCAAATTGATAGTGGAATGCCGGTGGACATAATTTATTTGGACTTCCAGAAAGCATTCGACAAAGTTCCGCATGAAAGACTTCTCAGGAAACTACAAAGCCATGGAATAGAGGGAGATATACAAAGGTGGATAGGCAAATGGCTGGAAAACAGGAAGCAGAGAGTGGGCATAAATGGGAAGTTCTCAGACTGGGAGAAAGTGACTAGTGGTGTGCCCCAGGGCTCGGTACTTGGGCCGATTCTATTTAATATATATATCAATGACCTGGAAGGCGGAATATCCAGTGAGATCATTAAGTTTGCAGACGACACAAAGCTATGCCGGGAAATCAGATCGCAGGAAGATAGCGAGGAACTCCAGAGCGACTTGTATCAGCTAGAGAAATGGGCAGAGCAATGGCAGATGAAGTTCAACGTGGAGAAATGCAAAGTAATGCATTTAGGTAGTAAGAATAAGGAACACGAGTATAGAATGTCAGGAGCAACTCTGGGTAAGAGCGAACAAGAAAAGGACCTGGGTGTACTGATAGATAGGACCCTGAAGCCGTCGGCACAATGTGCGGCAGCGGCAAAGAAAGCAAACAGAATGTTGGGCATGATAAAGAAAGGAATCACAAGTAGATCGGAGAAAGTCATAATGCCGCTTTATAGAGCAATGGTCAGACCACACTTGGAATACTGTGTACAACATTGGTCTCCCAACCTAAAGAAGGATATAAAACTGCTGGAGAGGGTGCAGAGACGAGCAACGAAACTAATAAGAGGTATGGAGAAATTGGAATATGAGGAACGACTCAAGAAACTAGGATTGTTCTCCCTTGAGAAGAGGAGGCTGCGAGGGGACATGATAGAGACGTTCAAAATACTGAAAGACATCGATAAAATAGAGCAGAAAAACAAATTATTTACATTGTCCAATGTGACACGGACAAGAGGACATGGTTTGAAGCTAAGGGGTGACAAGTCCAGGACAAATGTCAGGAAGTTCTGCTTTACGCAGCGAGTGGTGGACGCATGGAATGCTCTTCCACAGGAGGTTATTAAGGAATCCACTGTGCTAGGATTCAAAGGCAAATTAGATGCACATCTCCTTATGAGAGGCATAGAGGGATATGGGTGATTAGAACAATCAGGTGTATACCTGACTGGGCCTCCGCGTGTGCGGATCGCCGGACTCGATGGACCATGGGTCTGATCCGGAGATGGCAATTCTTATGTTCTTATGTTCTTATCATTGCTATAATAGTCCATACAGAACTGCCACTTAACTCAAGTCCATGCAGGAATCTTCAGGCAATCCTTCTGTCTGTGTCCAGTCCATGGGTTCAGGTACTGTCTGCTGGCTGGTCCCAAGGTCAGTGTCGGCTTCAGCCATCTCTATATCCTGGGGCTCAAGCGCTCCATCAGGTGAGTCCTCTCCTGTAGCTGGCCCAGGAAAGACTGCCTTTCTCCTTCTGAGGGCAGCCTCTAAATTGCACAACTTCCCACGCCCTGTTCTCAGAGGGGGAGGAGTTATCTGTCCTGCCTTCTTAGGTTTGCCTGCATTCTTGCTTATCACCTTCAGCTGGGGACTAGCAGAGGGAGAGGTATGTCTCAGAGGCTGTTCCAGGCTGTTCCTCTTATCAACCTCCACTCCCTGCAACTGGATTTTTTCAGACTTAAAGGGGCAGTCAGTAAATTCTTTCTTACCGCTCACTACCCTACCTCTTCCATTAGCATTTTGTATCTTTGGGGTGGCCTTAGCCCTAGCAAGGCTGGGCACGAGTTCAGCTTTAGGGCTAGGATCGTGACATACTCCTACCCTAAAAATTTGACTGTCCTTTAATTTAAAGAAAAGGGGGTTCCCTTCTTACATTGTCACTAAGTCTGACAATACCATCTGAGCAAACAGGACATCACGTTAGTAGCGTCTCCTTGGTTTATTAAATTTTTTTGCTAGCTCTAAGATTGGCGGATCGGGGTCCTCAAAGTCCTCGGGCCATCTCAAGATCGGTGGCTGGTATGGTTTTCCTAAAGCCCCATCAACCTGACTCTTGGCCGCTTCCAAACCATCCACCCTCTGAGCCAATGCTGATATAACCTGAGTTATACCTCCTAACTCTTTTTCCTGCATATTTTCAATTTGCTGCCTCACTGCCTCAAGATCCTGATCCATTCCTTTAAACGTATCTAGGACCTTCTCAAAGTGTTGAGTGTGTTCCTCTATTTGTTCTTCTTGCAATCTCTGCCTTGCCACCCAACCTTCTGTCGTGCCAGTTCTGGTGGTTAGCTCACCGCAAGTGTTCTCCATTTCCCTGACACTATTCTGGATCGCCTGCTGTTGAGCCTGACTTTCCTTTACTTGACCCTGGACTAATTCCAGTTGGGCGGTCACCTGCGCCATGAGACCAGCCAGTTTTTCCGCTTCTCTCTGGCATTGGGCAGTGCTTTCATCCCTAGCCTGCTGCCTATTCCTCATTAACTGATCCTCCCACGCCTGAGACTTGGCTTCTACCTGCAATTTTAGCTTGGCCTCCCAATCCCTTCGTGTAGATGTCAGCTCATCCCTTAATTTCAATATCTCCGCGTCCAAGTCGGCTAGCTTAGCAGCCTCACTCTCTTCCTTCAGGAGGGGACCTAAGTCAGCGTGAGCTCCCTTTTCCGGAGTCCCTACCCCTGTGGATCCAAATCCCTGTTCCCCCCTGTCTGTCTCTGGGAGGCGAGACCACTGTGCTAGGTTGGGATGCCAAATCCGTTCACAGATTAGCTGGGCAATTCGTTCCCCGACTTGCACTCTGTACTCTTTGTCACCATGGTTGACTAGTAGCACCGCTACATTACCCCTAAAATCTGGGTCAATGACCCCGGCGGCTACATCGATTAGCTGTTTTAATGCTAACCCGGATCTTGGTGCTACCCTAAGATAGGCACCTGGTGGGGGAGACACTTGAATGTCAGTTTTTATCAGGGCCCTTCCCTTAGCCGGGATAACTTGGTCATGAGCAGCATACAGGTCATAACCCGCAGCCCTGGGGTATGCCCGTGTGGGAGCCCTGGCCTGGTCCGACAGTGGGGCCCACCTAATCGTAGGCTTCCACTGTTTTGTTTTCTGCGCTCGGGATCTGCGTGTCCTTGCTGAAGCATCAATTATACTTCCCTCTACCTGAGTGCCCAACACATATCCTCCCTGTCTCTCACCGCCGCTGAACCTCCCTGTCTGTGCCTGTACTAGCCAGTCCCGTCCCAATATTAAGGGGTAAGGCGCCGAATCTAATACGGCCACTGGTAAGAGAGATTTTTTTCCCTTATACTGAAGGTTCAGGTGTCCAAGCGGGTATTCATGGGTACCTTCTCCATCGCTGTGCCTGGGCCTTCACCTAGCTCTTCCCACAGTTTTCTTGACACCACCGATTGTTCGGCGCCTGTGTCAACCAGAGCTAAGACTTCTTTGTCCGCTACCAGGACCTTCACCCGATATTCCCTAGGGTGCTTGTCCGCTAGTCCCCGGGCGTACACAAAATCTCTTTTCTTTTTACAGAATCTTTGTGTATGCCCCTCTTTCCCACAGCAGAAACAACGTAGCCTCTCCCGTGAGACCTCCCTGGGCTTGGACCCCCCCGTTTTATGGGTCTGCCTTTGGGATCCTGTATTCTTATCCCCCCGGGCCTGTTCCTTACTTTCTTCAGGGGCCTGTAAGGAGGTAGTCCTCTCTGCTACCAGGCTCTGGACAGGCCCACCGGCTGTACTTGTGAATGGGCGCTGTAGCAGTTGAGCTAATAGTTTGGTCTGCTCACCCATTGCCATCACAAGTTCATTGTGCTGTTGCCTGGCTTGCTTCTGGCTGTCTTCCCATAAGTCCTGGGTGGATTTAAGCACCGTCTGCAAGTCCTTTCTCTGTTCTTGCCTTTCGGCTGTCAGGAAAGCAATCAGCTGTTGTTGGTCCATCACGTTGGTCTTCCTACAAAAAAAAACAGAGAGAGACCAACCCAAGTGCGGTACCATTTACTGGGGTAGCCAATCTCCCTCACCCCCCCTGGTCAAGCCTCTTACCAGAGCGCAAGGTGAGTCTACGCCTTTTGTTTTTAGGCCTCCTTGGCCCCCAGTCGTTACTGCGTTTTTATCCTCTTATTCACATCCAGGCTTCCCTCCAGTCAGGTTCCTCGCCACACGGCTGGATCACCCTGGTCCTGTATTCACGCTGGATACACCACTGGAAGCGTCCGTACACTGGATCCTTCAGAACAGGAACTAACATAACAAACTAAAACATCAAACTAAAACAACAAATTCCAAAGTCCAAAAAAAAAAATTTTATTTTTTTTTCCAAGTTCCTCAAATGTCCAGCAGGAGGCGCTATATCCCACCGCTGCCACCACAATTGTAACACTGCCGATACCTGGTCTTCAGGACATCAGTACAATGCTCACTACAACGCCTCTCTCTCTGTAACGTGCTTCCTCCAAGTAGGAAGTCCTGCTGGATCTCACTGGAACAAATATGGAACAAACTTGGCACAATAGTCAGTTCAGGGTTCAAACACAAAACACTTTATTGTGTCCCAAAAAGGGGGAGTCTGCCTCCAGGCAGTCCTGACTCCCAAATGCGATTCCTAGTCCATAAATCAAAATTATAGTTGAGTCTGAACAGCAGAGCACAACTGCCACCTTACTTCAGGTAAGCAGAAAAGACAAAAGAAAAGAATCACATAGTCCAAAAACATTGTTGTTAGCTGGTCTAAATAAATGTCCAAAAATGCTGCTGCCTTAAAACTCCACTAGGCCTTCAGCAATAAAGCTAGCACTCTTGATAGTGCTACATCCAAGCCTTGTAGTTCTGCTGGCTTGTTCCCAATCAGCTTAGCTAAGCTGATGTGGGGGAGGGGAGTAAGTGAATCCACCTTTTAAACTTTTCTGCAAAACAGAATGCCACGAATGGCTCCACTAACCCACCCAAATGGTAAGTGGATTCTCCCCAAAACTACTTACTTCCCTCAGGTATCTTAACCCAGTCAAAACATAGCTCATAAACTTCAGGTATTCAATCACTCACAGTTTGGAACAAAACAAACGTTGTTTTTTTTCTTCTCTGTTGCCTTGAACACCATCACATTAGCTTATCATTGCTATAATAGTCCATACAGAACTGCCACTTAACTCAAGTCCATGCAGGAATCTTCAGGCAATCCTTCTGTCTGTGTCCAGTCCATGGGTTCAGGTACTGTCTGCTGGCTGGTCCCAAGGTCAGTGTCGGCTTCAGCCATCTCTATATCCTGGGGCTCAAGCGCTCCATCAGGTGAGTCCTCTCCTGTAGCTGGCCCAGGAAATACTGCCTTTCTCCTTCTGAGGGCAGCCTCTAAATTGCACAACTTCCCACGCCCTGTTCTCAGAGGGGGAGGAGTTATCTGTCCTGCCTTCTTAGGTTTGCCTGCATTCTTGCTTATCACCTTCAGCTGGGGACTAGCAGAGGGAGAGGTATGTCTCAGAGGCTGTTCCAGGCTGTTCCTCTTATCAACCTCCACTCCCTGCAACTGGATTTTTTCAGACTTAAAGGGGCAGTCAGTAAATTCTTTCTTACCGCTCACTACCCTACCTCTTCCATTAGCATTTTGTATCTTTGGGGTGGCCTTAGCCCTAGCAAGGCTGGGCACGAGTTCAGCTTTAGGGCTAGGATCGTGACAATATATATATATATATAAATAAATAAATATATATATGTTTAGCATTTTTATTGTTGGTAGATCATTTTGACTTGGTCATTTTAAAAGTAGCTCGCAAGCCCAAAAAGTGTGGGCACCCCTGGTCTATACACTTATCATGGAGCCGTACTGAAGCGTGACATCACCTGGTGTCAAAACTGACCTTTCTATATTTCCCTGACATATACATTCCCAATACTAAAGCTAATAACTCCAGAGAGCAAGCCTCCACCTTCCTGAGTTACACTGTCCTTCGCTAGCACTTCTTAGGAGGACTTCTTATCATATACTGTACTGTTCTGAAAAGTCCAAAAACAGTGATGCCACAGTCAGGAGATCTGACTGCTGGTTTCTGGAGCAAAGGTGAATCTCTTTCTTACTGGCAGAGAGGAAAATGACTGCTTAGAAGTTTGAATTCATATGCACAATGTCTCTCTTAGAAATATAATTATTTGGGGTTCTCAGGGGTCTTCGCCTACAATATGCAGGTCTTATGCTTGCGTCTTCTTCCGCCTACATTTTCATGCAGGTCTTACTCCCAATTCTCCCTCACTATGTGAATGGTGACCTCTGCCAGTGACCTTTAGAAGGAAAAGTTGAGAAAGTTGGTAAGTTCTGGAATGCTGGGGTGGAGGTATAAGAAGGAATGGGGAGATGTCAGATCATGAAGAAGGGTGGAGATAAAGTGTCATATTAGACAACAGGTGGCAGGGATGGAGAGATGTTGACTCATGGAAGAGAGAGGGAGAGATGTTGGGTGGGAGGTGGAAGGGAAGGAGGGATGCTAGAAAATGGGACTTGCTAGCCCAGTTTAAGGGAGGCTGGGAGTTGATAGAAGTCAAGCAAGAAAGGGGGTCATGTCTTCCCCAGTTCCCTTCAGCGTCTGTTCCTCTCTAGCCCACCTTCCCCAGTTCCTTTCAGCGTCTGTTCCTCTCTAGCCCACCTTCCCCAGGTCCCTTCAACTTCCAGTTGCGTCAGAGATGACCTTTACAGCAGCCGCACATGATTTCAACACTCCGGCTGCTGGTAGGAAACAAATTTAGAAATTGCCTGTCATGAAGGTAAGGAGCAGGGAGGGGGAAAGGTGGGGTGCCGCAAGAGGCACATAGGATCCGTTGCCCACGGCTTTGAGCAAACGCTGCAGCAAGATGGAGGAGGAAGCCAGCAAGACGGTAAATACCCAGGGGCGGCAGAGGAAAACACCCATCGCACTCGAGCGGGGCTGCATGTGGTCCATGTGCTGCGGGTTGGACACCCCTGTTCTAAAGCATTATGTCGTAAAGTACTGGAAAGAAAAATATTGTCATTTTCTTGGCTGCATTTTGATATTATATCACCAGCACGCCACGCGCCTTGCAGGCAGAGCAGCATGTCCATTATAACCGAACAAAACTACAGCTAAAAGCAGCTCTGGGGATAAAATTGGTTGTCCGTTATATCCGAAAGTCCGTTATATGCGAGTACGCTATATGCAATGATTTTCTGTATGTTGATAAAGGCGCACCGCCAGGACCAGCGGACCTTGTCCGCTATAGGCGAGGTTCCGTTATAAGCGAGTCCGTTATAACGAGATTATATTGTATATACCCCAACCACCCTCCCTTCCCTTCCCACCCCCACCCTCTCTGGACTCTCGCATACACCTAAAAGGAACTCTCGCATTCCAATTCCAGCAAGAATATTATTCAAATTTTTTTGTCTACTATTTAAAACTATAAACGGAGACAGCCCAACCTACCTGAACAACCGCCTCATCCAAACCAACTAAACCAGGCATAGGAAAACTCATACCCCATTCACACACCCTCCAATCAAAGAAATTAAAAAGAAAAAACTATATGATGGCCTCCTGGCCACTCAAGCAGCAAAACTTGACAACCAAATCTCCAATCTACTGATAGCGACCCCAGACTACAAAACATTCAGAAAAAAAATAAAGACTATACTGTTCAAGAAATCCCTGAAAGAGACCTAACACCACAAGTCCCCTTCTTTCCCTCCACTAACTCCCCAACCCCCCGAAACAATCTACTCTACTCTTTATTTTCCCTGAAAATGACCAAATATCTTTTGTATCCACCTTCTATAACTCTCTTGTAATCCACCTTGAACTGCGAGGTAATGGCGGAATAGAAATCCCTAATGTAATAACTTTGATTACTCTGGATCCCTGGATGGTTCCATCGCATTTTTTTCCCCCGATTGCCATTTGTGACATACATGCCAGCCAGTGCTGAACAGTAGGGCAATCTTCCCCCACCCAGTGTTTCAGAATTAGACAAGTTCCTGCTGAACTGGAACGTACGTAGCTAGGGCTGGTCTCAGTTAGGGCACTGGTCTTTGACCTAGGGGCCACCGCGGGGGCAGAATGCTGGGCATGATGGACCACTGGTCTGACCCAGCAGCAGCAGCAGCAATTCTTATGTTTTAACCAACCCAAAAGCCACCAATAAGAAGCCTCTGTGGTGTTCTGAAATGCCAGAATCAACAAGGGAACTCATTATATTCAGGAGCAACGTCTTATAGGACCACTCCAGAGAGGATCCCAGTATGCCCTTGACTTTTTGGAACACCGATGTCCATAGGTCCCCCAGAAAGGGACATTCCAGGAAATGATGCACTAGAGTGTCCTGGTTAACTGCACAGTGGTGACAACTCTAATCAGGCCATAAACCCATCTGGTGCCCCCTACTTCTGGTGATATAAACCTTGGGTATAATTTTCAAATGCATCTCTTGCTGGCCTACATTAGGGGTAGCCCTAGAAACAGCAAGAAAACAAGTACGGTAGATAGTTCAGCAGCAGTAACCTTCTCCCCCAGTCATCTGCTTCAAAAATTGCGTAGGCTTAAATGCTTTCCCCATCCTGTACCATCCCAATAGCTTATTAAGTACAGGCAAAATGGATAAAAATGCCATCTAGGGGATAAAATTGAGGAAGAACACCCCAGGAAGACCAGAGCACATGGCAGTAACTGCGGATCTGGAGATAAGCCATCTTAGAAGTACCCGGCCATCCCCAACGACATTTATATTCCAGAAACGAGGGAATAGAGCCCATGCTAATCGCTAAAAACTGACCCACAAACCTACAACTAGATTTACGTTCCCTCAGGAAAAAGGCATCCACAGCACCAGGGTTATCAACAAATTCCAGGAAGGGGGGAAAAGGCCCAACTCCTCCCCCCACCGAGTAGTCCTCCACCAGCACCAGGGCAGAGAAACAAGGGGCAGGGGCCTCCCATATCTACTGAAAACCTCAAGTACATTATTCCGCTCCCTGCTTCTACAATGGATACATTCTTTACTACTAGAAGGTCATTTCCCACAAGAACTCAGCGAAATCATCATAACTCCGATATTAAAAGACCCCAAAGAAGCAACGGACCAACCATCCAACTTACAGACCCATAGCCTCAATCCCACTGATGGAAAGCCTCGTAGCCAAAACTTAAACCTCATACCTAGATAATCACAACTTACTCCATCACATAGTCTAGCTTCAGAGCCACTACAGCACGGAGACCCTACTAGGAACACTAATGGACACTGCCAGACAATACCTCTGTACAGGCAAAAAAATCCTGCTCATACAACTAGACCTCTCTGCAGCCTTCGACCTGGTAGATCACAACATTCTTCTACAAACTCTAGACTCCATAGGAATCTCAGGCAAGGTACTTGCATGGTTCAAAGGCTTCCTACAATCCAGAACCTACAGGGTTAAAACAATGCAAGAAAGATCAGAACCATGGTCCAACCCCTGCGGAGTTCCCCAAGGATCACCCCTATCACCCACACTATTCAATATATACATAGCCTCCCTCAACTCCTACCAAGACAAACATGGCATAACTTCATACAGCTATGCAGATGACATCACTATTCTTCTCCCCTTTGACCACCCAGAACCCACCATGACAAGCACAATACACAGAACACTCAAAACAGTAGCAACATGGATGACAGAACACAAATTAAAACTTAACCCTGACAAAACAAACTTCATCCTCCTAGAAAATAACAAAACTCCAACCTTAACAAATCTAGTAATAAACTCGATCTCATACCCCATTCAACCCACACTAAAACTTCTGGGAGTAATAATTGACAGAGGCTGTACCATGCAACCACAAATCAACAAAGTAATAAAAGCATCGTTCGTGACCATGAGAAATCTAAGACAAATCCGAAAATTCTTCGACAGGAAAAAATTCCTACTTTTGGAACAATCTCTTATCCTTGGACTAATAGACTACTGCAACATACTATACCTCCCATGCCCAGCAACCATGATAAAACAATTACAAACAATACAAAATACAGCCCTAAGACTCATCTACTCACTGAAAAAATATGACCATATCACAGAAGCATACCATGACTCACACTGGCTTCCAATACAAGCAAGAGTACACTTCAAATTCTACTGCCTATTTTTCAAGGCTATTAATGGAGAAAGCCCAATCTACTGGAATAACCTACTAACTCAATCCTCTTCAACCAGGCACAGGAGAACCCACTCACTATTCACACACCCATCATCCAAAAATGTCAAATGAAAAAAACTATATGACAACCTAATAGCCTCCAAAGCAGCTAAACTGGACAGACAAATCACCATTCTATTATCATCGACCACAGACTACAAAACCTTCAAGAAAGATATTAAAACCATACTCTTCAAAAAATACATAAAACCCATCTAGCACAACCAGTCCCTACCCAAACCCTACCTACCCTCTCTATACCCTTAATACACTCTAATTTGCTTCTAACTACCCAACAAAGTCTAAAATGCTTTTAATTACCCAACATTTATCACCTTAAGATCTCGACAACTCTTTGGTACTTCTTAAGTAACTATTATGACATCGCTTATGCTATTCCTGTAAACTTTTATGTAATTCTTGATAACTTTGATGTAATCCGCCTTGAACCGCAAGGCATTGGCGGAATAGAAATCACTAATGTAATGTAATGTAAAATTAATGACTATATGCTCCATCTTATTTTATTTTTAGAAAATTAGTAAAAACACATTTGTGTGATCGATTTGTAACCTAATGATTCAGTTTTTATCTTTTATCTTTTTATCTTGTATATATTTCTGATGATTTGTATTGTATTTTTTTCATCGATTGTCCAGTACTTCTCATTATCCCAGGACAAGCAGGCAGGTATTCTCACTAGTGGGTGATGTCATCCGACAGAGCCCCGATACGGACGTCTCACAAGCATATTTTGCTTGAAGAAACTCAGAAGTTTCGAGATGCCCGCACCGCGCATGCGCCAGTGCCTTCCCGCCCGATGCTCCAGGCGTGTCTCCTCAGTTCTTTTCTTTCCGCAGAGCTGAGAAGTTTTACTTCAATTCTGCGCTGACTGAATTCCCGTTTTTTTGCCTTCTAATTGCCGCGATTTTGGGTTTCTTTTACTCTTTATCGTGTGTTTTCTTTGTTTTATTCTTTAAAAAAAAAAAAAAAAAATTTTTCCTTCCGGCGAGTCGGCCAGGTCGGCCACGTAGCTCAGGCCCCACTCCTTCGATCTCGCGGCGGAGCTTTTTCGGCCTATGTCCCGGCCAATCACCGGTTTTAAAAAGTGTAGCAAGTGCCAGCGCGCGATTTCGCTGACGGACCCGCATCGACGCTGCCTGCAGTGTCTTGGTCCAGAACATTTCCCGAAATCGTGCCGGCCTTGTTCCACTCTTACAGCGTGGGCGTTTAAGCGGCGCTGTCTGTTGTGGGAGTTGATGTTCAAGATGGAAGCTGCAAAAGAACCTTCAGCTTCGACTTCATCAGCCGCTTCGCCTGTCCATGCGAAGCCCGCTACTACTCCTGCTACTCCGGGTCTTCTGAAGCCGGCTTCGTTTGTTCCGGTTTCGACCCCGAGTTCGGCGCCGGTGCCTACCTCCATCTCCTCGGCTCAGGTACTGCCTTCTGCCATTCCACCCAAGGTCATTAAAGTGCCGAAAGCTTCCAAGCAGAAGTACTTGACCACGAAGGAGCGCGAAGACCGTGCTGGAGGACCCCCTTTCGGTGCGGATCCCTCCATATCGGCTTCGCTGCTGTCCCTTTTGGAAGCTCAGTTTGTCGAGCTCATGCAAACTATGGGACCCAGGTTAATCGCCTCCATCCAGGGTGACCTCCAGGTCCCGATTCCGGGGGGCGGACCGCCCCCTCCTCCTCGCCGGTCGATCTCGCTGCTTGGCGAGGAGGAGCGACATAGGGCGGCCGGTCCCTCGAGGCGGGCTTCCTTCAGTGACATGCCCCCTTTGGAGCCGGTCACGCCTCCACGTCAACAGGGCGGGGATCCCCCTTTGGGTAATCGAAGCCCTGGGCATCACAAGTCTCAGGAAGAGTTCTTCCGTACTCCCTACCAGGCCTGGACTGCGTCGCGTGAGGCGTCGATTCTTCAGCCTCTTCGCTTCACAGCCTCGAGTCCCATTTACTCGCTAGAGGCATCGGGGGACCATGCGAAGCATCGTCATTCTCGATCCCCCTCCAGACACCGTGAGGGGCATCGGTCCAGGCATTCATCACGGCACTCCTCGCGCCACTCTGAGGTTTCGCCGCAGAAGAAGCTGCCACGTCTGGGGTACTCTTCATCTGACATGTCCCCCCCCGGAGGGGCCGGAGTACGATGAACCATCTACCTCTTTTTCTCCCTGTCGATCCCAGGTCTCTCTGGATCCCGAGGCCTCGACTTCTTCCAGTCCTTCTCGGAGGCCTGTGCTGGCGGATCAGTTGTCTTTTTCTTCTTTCCTCCGGCAGATGACTTGGATGTTACCTTGGACACCGGGTCTCGATACTCTAAGGAGTATCTCGATACCATGCACTTGCCTCATCCTCCTGCGGAGTCTCTTCGACTGCCTCTCCATAAATTGCTTGATCAAACATTTATGAGATGTTTTGAGACGCCATATTCCATTCCTGCGGTCTCGGGCAAGTTGGATGCACGATACCGCACGGTCCATTACAAGGGGTTCGAGGGCTCTCAACTCTCTCATCAATCCCTGCTGGTCGAATCCTCCCTCAAGCGGTCTCATCCGTCCCAGGTGTACGCCTCCGTTCCCCCGGGTCGTGAGGGCAGGACGATGGATAAGTTTGGGAGGAGAATCTACCAGAACTCGATGATGGCTTCCAGAGTTCTCAATTATAATTTTTACTTTGCATCTTATTTGGAGTTCTTCCTGCCTGTTCTTCGCAAATTTACACCTTATATCGATTCCCAGGCTCGATTTGAATTCGAGGAAGTGGTAGCCTCACTGTCCCAGCTACGCCTCCAGTTGATGCAATCCTCGTACGATGCCTTTGAGCTTTCGGCACGTGCTGCCGCCTGTTCCGTGGCCATGCATCGGTTGGCATGGCTTCGGACCATTGACATGGATCCGAACCTCCAGGACAGGCTTGCCAATGTTCCTTGTGTGGGAGCGGATTTGTTTGACGAGTCAATCGAGACTGTGACGAAGAAACTTTCTGACCATGAAAAGTCTTTTCAATCTATCCTTCGGCCCAAGCCTCAACAGTCTCGACCTGCTAGACCGACCTTGATCTATCAGCGGCGTTACACTCCACGGCAGGCTCCGGCTGCGAGACAACCGGCGAAGAGGCAGCCTCCTCAGAAGGCTCAGCAGAAACCTCAACCGCCTAATGTACCCAAGGCTCCTCAGCCTTTTTGACTCCATCCCAGGGAGCATAACTGACATCGTTCTGCATCCCCCTGTTTTTCCCATCGGGGGTCGCCTCCACCATTTTTATCATCGATGGGAGGCTATTACCACCGACCTCTGGGTCCTTTCCATCGTAAGAGAAGGATACTCTCTTCAATTCCATCGGGTCCCTCCGGACCACCCTCCAAGAGAGTATCCTTCCAACTTGACACAGACCGCCCTCCTTCTTCAGGAAGCTCAAGCTTTGCTCCGGCTTCGGGACATCGAGCCGGTCCCGATGGACCAGCACAACCGGGGTTTTTACTCCCGGTACTTCCTTGTCCCGAAGAAGACGGGCGACCTGCGGCCCATACTGGACCTTCGGGTCCTCAACAAGTTCTTGGTCAAGGAGAGGTTTCACATGCTGACCCTTGCTTCTCTCTATCCCCTCCTCGAGCAGAACGACTGGTTATGCTCTCTGGATCTCAAGGAGGCCTACACTCACATTCCCATTCATCCGGCCTCCCGCAAGTTCCTCAGATTTCGGGTGGGACACCTACATCTGCAGTATCGAGTGCTTCCATTCGGCCTGTCCTCGTCTCCCAGAGTCTTCACGAAGTGTCTGGTGGTGGTGGCCGCTGCACTCCGGAACAGGGGTCTTCAGGTATTTCCCTACCTCGACGATTGGCTCATCAAGGCCCCCTCAGCTCCGGGGGTCATTTCGGCAACCCTGGCCACTATTTGCTTCCTGCAGAGTTTGGGCTTCGAGATCAACTTCCCCAAATCTCATCTACAGCCCACCCAGTCTCTCCCCTTCATTGGGGCGGTCCTGGACACTATTCGACTCCGAGCATTCCTTCCCCCTCAGCGCTTGGATGCTTTTCTTCATCTCTGCCAGTCTGTGTCTTCTCGCCCGTCCATCTCAGCGAGACACATGATGGTCCTCCTGGGCCACATGGCCTCTACAGTTCATGTGACGCCTTTTGCCAGACTCCATCTCAGAATTCCTCAGTGGACCCTGGCTTCTCAATGGACTCAGGTGTCAGACCCGTTGACTCGACACATCATGGTCACTCCTGCTCTTCGGCAGTCTCTACTTTGGTGGATGACCTCTTCGAATCTATCCAGAGGTTTGCTGTTTCACACCCCTCCCCACCAGAAGGTTCTCACAACCGATTCCTCGACCTATGCCTGGGGGGCTCATCTGGATGGGCTTCACACTCAGGGATTCTGGACCAGTGCGGACCAACTCCATCAAATCAATCTTCTGGAGCTCAGAGCCATCTTCTATGCTCTTCAAACTTTTCAACATCTGCTTCACGACATGGTGGTCCTCATTCGCACAGACAACCAGGTCGCCATGTATTATGTCAACAAGCAGGGGGGCACGGGCTCGGCCTCCCTCTGCCAGGAAGCTCTCAGAGTCTGGGATTGGGCGGTTCGCCACAACGCCTTCCTCAAAGCTGTCTACATTCAGGGGAAGGACAATGTCTTGGCAGACAACTTGAGTTGTCTACTCCAGCCTCATGAATGGATTCTCCATTCCACCCCCCTTCATTAGATCTTTGCACAGAGGGGGACGCCTCAGATAGACCTCTTTGCGGCTCCCCACAACTTCAAACTGCCTCAGTTTTGCTCCAGGATCTACACTCCTATCGTCTCGAGGCAGATGCCTTTCTGCTGGATTGGGGGAATCGCTTTCTGTATGCATTTCCGCCATATCCTCTCATTCAAAAGACTCTGGTCAAATTGAAATCCGACCAGGCCACCATGATTCTGATAGCTCCTCGGTGGCCCAGGCAACCTTGGTTCTCCCTTCTACTTCAACTCAGCAGCAGCCGGTCCTTCTTCCAGTGTTTCCTTCACTACTTACTCAACATCAAGGATCACTACTTCATCCCAACCTGCAGTCTCTCCACCTGACAGCTTGGTTCCTCTCAATGTAACTCCTCACCAGTTTACCCAGGCGGTGAGGGATGTCTTGGAGGCTTCCAGGAAGCCTGCTACTCGTCAATGCTACTCCCAGAAATGGACTAGATTTTCTTCCTGGTGTGTTTCCAATTCCAAGGAGCCTCAGCGAGCCTCCCTATCCTCTGTATTGGACTATCTCAGTCTGGTCTCAAGTCTACATCTATACGAGTCCACCTGAGTGCTATTGCGGCTTTCCATCAGCCTCTACAAGGGAAACCTCTCTCTGCTCATCCTGTGGTTTCCAGATTTATGAAAGAACTTTTCCATGTCAATCCTCTTCTCAAACCTCCTCCAGTGGTTTGGGATCTCAATGTTGTCCTTTCTCAGCTTATGAAACCTCCTTTTGAGCCTCTCAACAAGGCTCCACTTAAGTATCTCACCTGGAAAGTGGTTTTTCTGGTGGCCCTCACGTCTGCTCGCAGGGTCAGTGAGCTTTAGGCCTTAGTGGCGGATCCGCCTTTCACAGTATTCCATCATGACAAGGTTGTCCTCCACACTCATCTGAAATTCCTGCCTAAAGTGGTCTCTGAATTTCATCTCAACCAATCCATTGTGCTTCCAGTGGTTTTTTCCAAAGCCTGATTCTCATCCTGGAGAATCAGCTCTTCATACTCTGGACTGTAAACGTGCTTTGGCTTTCTACCTGGATCGCACCAAACCACACAGAACTGCTCCTCAACTTTTCGTCTCCTTTGATCCAAACAAGTTGGGATGACCTGTATCGAAGCGCACCATCTCCAACTGGATGGCGGCTTGTATCTCTTTCTGCTATGCCCAGGCTGGATTACCCCTTCCCTGTAAGGTCACAGCCCATAAGGTCAGAGCAATGGCAGCCTCTGTAGCCTTCCTCAGATCGACACCGATTGAGATTTGTAAGGCTGCCACTTGGTCCTCGGTTCATACATTCACCTCTCATTATTGTCTGGATACTTTCTCCAGACGGGATGGACAGTTTGGCCAAACAGTATTACAAAATTTATTCTCCTAAGTTGCCAACTCTCCCACCATCCCATAGAGGTTAGCTTGGAGGTCACCCATTAGTGAGAATACCTGCCTGCTTGTCCTGGGATAAAGCAATGTTACTTACCGTAACAGTTGTTATCCAGGGACAGCAGGCAGCTATTCTCACGTCCCACCCACCTCCCCTGGGTTGGCTTCTCTGCTAGCTACCTGAACTGAGGAGACACGCCCGGAGCATCAGGCGGGAAAGCACTGGCGCATGCGCGGTGCGGGCATCTCAAAACTTCTGAGTTTCTTCAAGCAAAATATGCTTGTGAGACGTCCGTATCGGGGCTCTGTCGGATGACATCACCCACTAGTGAGAATAGCTGCCTGCTGTCCCTGGATAACAACTGTTACGGTAAGTAACATTGCTTTGTAAACCACCTTGAACTATTATGGCTCTGGCGGTATACAAGAATACATTTTTTTTTTTTTCATTGTTCATTTTATTACAAGGTTGTACAATCTGATGCCTGTTAACCTGTCTGAATGTTAGCCCACAGTGTTAAGGTTTGTTCTGATAAGTCACTCAAAGCTTGTCTGGATGCTCATTTATTGTTTTAAGGTAAAGGGGAGGGTTACTGTTTTTATGTCTTTTTCAATTTCTTATGGCCTCATTGCAGCATTGTATGTAAATTTTGAATCTATGCCTCTCTGTCTGTTAGTGACTATGACACATGCAGTGGTGGCTCTTCTCATATACTTCTGTGTATTTATTATATCATTATGGTAAGGTTATTTATGATGCTTTCCTGATCAGCAAATGATCTAGCCACCATGTTTTATAACATATAGTTAAAGTATGGAAGGTTTGAGAGTTAGTTGTTTTAAATCACTAATATATAATGTAAGATTATGGATGTCACACTGTGGCTCATTGCTTTTCCAACATTCCTCAAGTTTCAAGTTTATTAGGTTTTTTAATATACCGCCTATCAAGGTTATCTAAGCGGTTTTACAATCAGGTACTCAAGCATTTTCCCTATCTGTCCCGGTGGGCTCACAATCTATCTAATGTACTTGGGGCTATGGAGGATTAAGTGACTTGCCCAGGGTCACAGGGAGCAGTGGAACCAGGCCCTGGAGTCCAGGAGTTAAATATCACAGTTTATTGGTGTTCACAACAAATCAATGTCTCAATAAAATCAAAATCTGACAGATGCCAACAGGATAAAAACATGAAAACATCAAAATTGTACTGTTTTAGAGGTAAACAGTCTGTGTTTCGGCAAAAGAATTGCCTTCCTTAGGGGTCCTGATAAATAAGAATAACCATACAAAGAAAACAGAAAAAGAAAACCAATCAGAATTTGAATATGAACAATCCACTATAACATAAATGAGGAAGTGTGGCGCAGTGGTTGGAGCTACAGCCTCAGCACCCTGGGTAACCCCAGGGTGCTGAGGCTGTAGCTCCAACCACTGCGCCACACTTCCTCATTTATGTTATAGTGGATTGTTCATATTCAAATTCTGATTGGTTTTCTTTTTCTGTTTTCTTTGTATGGTTGTTATTCTTATTTATCAGGACCCCTAAGGAAGGCAATTCTTTTGCCGAAACACAGACTGTTTACCTCTAAAACAGTACAATTTTGATGTTTTCATGTTTTTATCCTGTTGGCATCTGTCAGATTTCGATTTTATTGAGACATTGATTTGTTGTGAACACCAATAAACTGTGATATTTAACTCCTGGACTCCAGGGCCTGGTTCCACTGTTTTGTTTCATAGCTTTCATAAACTACAAAAGATCACAGAAAGACAGGTAAAAATATCTGGAAAAATTAAAAGAAGCTGGTCATGTACTCAGGAAGAAAAAGATGCAAATAGAAGACAAAATAGTACACACAGTAAAACTGGGGAGGGTCAAGACTTTTTTTTAGGTATATTAGTGACAGAAAGAAGTGCAAAAGTGACATTGTGAGACTCAAAGGTGAAGGAGAGAAATATGTAGATGCTGCTGATAAAGGCTGAATTGGTGAACACAGAAGAACAGAAATATTTGTTTATAACTGAAGTGTCAGGAGCGGGAATGCAGAAGACAGATGCAAATTGGGATGCAAGTATGGTAGACCCTGATCGATTTTCAGTGGATTGAGTTTGTGAGGAGCTAGCTAAAGGTGGATAAAATGATGGGGCTGGATGGGTACTGAAAGAACTTAAGAAAATTCTGGTGACTCTGCAGGCTGACCTTTTCAATGCTTCTCTAGAAGACTGGAATGGTCCCTTTCCACAAAGATAGATGTAAATATTCATTTTAGTATTTATATACCACTAATAGCCTAAGTGGTTTACATTCAGGGAACTACAGGCCGGTAAGTAAATTAATGGAAACACTTTTAAAACAGAGAATAGTGATGCTTCAGGAATCCAGTGGATTACAGGACCTGAGGCAACATGGATTCACTAGAGACAGGTCAGATAAATCTGATTAATTTCTTTGACTGGGTGACCAGTGAATTGGATAGAGGATGTGCGCTAAATGTGGTGTATTTAGATTTTAGCAAAGCCTTTGACAGTGCTCCACAAAGACGTCTAATAAATAAATTGAGTGCCCTTGGGATGGGTCCCAAAGTGACGGACTGGGTCAGGAACTGGTTCAGTAGAATGCGACAGAAGGTAGTTGTCAATGGAGATCGCTCTGAGGAATGGGATAATAATAATAATAATAACTTTATTCTTATATACCGCCAACAATCTTGCGACTTCTAGGCGGTTTACAATAAAGAGAAATTGTACAGACAGCGAATTACAGAGTATAGCAGTGTACATCTGATTATGACAACATTAATCGTGATAACAACAGTTCGTATGCTGCAGGGCCATGCGGCTTACAAAGAATTAGAAAAATTCCATAAATTGAATGGAGTATTCATAGTTAGTGATTAGGGGTTAACAGTTTACAAGTTCGGTTTTGGGATGGTATTACGAAGGGAGGCTATTGTCCTGGTTCGTTCCCTAGGTATTTCGAGAACAGGTAAGTTTTTAGGTGTTTTTAGTTAGTGATTAGGGGTTAACAGTTTACAAGTTCGGTTTTGGGATGGTATTACGAAGGGGGGCTATTGTCCTGGTTCGTTCCCTAGGTATTTCGAGAACAGGTAAGTTTTTAGGTCTTCCCTCTGCCGTGGTCCTGCCCCTCCTCTGAGTCAGAGGCAGGATTGGGGCAGAGGGAAGACAGCTCCTGAGGCCTATGGCAACCTGCAAGGATTGCTAAAGTACCAGCGATCCTCAATGCAGGCTGCTCCCTGCAGGAATTAGGTCAAAGGATGTGGGAGGGCAGGGAGGAACATGCAGGTCTTCCAGGGGGGAGGGGGCAGGGGCAGGCCTTCAGGGGGGAATGTGCAGGCCTTCAGGGGGGTGCAGACCTTCAGGAGGACAGGCAGGCCTTCAAGGGGTGGTGTGCAAGCCTTCAGGGCCCTGCTGTAGAAATACACAGAGGGAGGGAGGGAAGGGGGGTTCAAAGAGATGTGAATATGCCGGACTTTGGGGGGGGAAGAAATAATGGGTCTAAAAACAGAGGAGTGGGTGAGAGATTGTGGATTTAGGGAGGGAAGGAACAGAAATGGAGAGAAGTTGGACACAAGGGATGGTGTGGGGGGGGGGAAGAGATACTGGATAGGAGGGTAGTTGGAAAAAGAAAAGGAGAGATGGTGGACCCTGGGGTGGTGGGGAAGGAGGGAGAGATGCTCAATGAAAGGGTAGTTGAGAAAAGTGGATCTGTGGATGGAAATGAAAAAAAGGAAAGATGCCAGACTTCCAGGGGAGGGAAGGGAAATGAAAGGGGAGGACAGAGATAGAAGATAGAAGAAAGAAGGAGACCCTGGCAAGCAAGTTATCAGAAGACAACCAGAGCCTGGGACCAACAAGATTTGAATAATGTCCAGACAACAAAGGTAGGAAAAATGATTTTTATTTTCAATTTAGTGATCAAAATGTGGCCATTTTGAGAATTTATATCTGCTGTCTATATTTTGCACTATGGCCCCCTTTTACTAAACCGCAATAGTGTTTTTTAGCGCAGGGAGCCTATGAGTATTGAGAGCAGCGCAGGGCATTCAGCACAGCTCCCTGCACTAAAACCGCTATTGCGGTTTAATAAAAAGGGAGGGGGTATATTTGTCTATTTTTGTATGGTTGTTACTGAAGTGACATTGCATAAAGTCATCTGCTTTGATCTCTTTGAAAAAACCCCCAGAATATAAATGATAATTAACATTTTCTCTGCGTACACTGTGCTTTGTGTTTTTTTAAATTTTATTGTTGGTAGATCATTTTGACTTGGTCATTTTAAAAGTAGCTCGCAAGCCCAAAAAGTGTGGGCACCCCTGATCTAAAGGTAGCCAAACAGATTGAAAAGGTAATGGTGAAAGCTAGGAGGATGCTAGGGTGCATAGGGAGAGGTATAGCCAGTAGGACAAAAAAGGAGGTATTGATGCCTCTGTATAAGACTCTGGTAAGACCTCATTTAGAATATTATGTACAATTATGGAGATTACAGATATAAACAGAATGGAGTTGGTCCAGAGGAAGGCTATTAAAATGGTTGGAGTTCTTTGTTATTAAAATTTTACTGCAATGCACTTTGTGACCCCTTTTGGAATGCCAGCTCACAGTTTAAAACTATACTCATTAGCATTAGCCCTCTTCTCCAAGGCATAAGTATCTCTCTCCTATATTGCTTTTATGCCCTTCTCTAAGTGAAGCCCATTAAGATATTCATTAGCAATCAATAGACTGCAGAGGGTACAATCATTTCCCTTCTTGCTCTCTCCCCTGCAGGCAATAGCAGTTGATCACGATAGTGTAGGATAGAACATTGGATGGTGCACAAGAACCCACTGAGCTGGTAAGTACTTTATAGGGTACTAGTCTTTAAGCCCGTTACATTAACAGGTGCTAGAATATATGTCTGTCTGTCTTTCTTTCTTTCTTTCTTTCTGTCTCTCTCCCTCCCGCTGTCTTTCTTTCTGTCTGTCTCTCTTCCTGGCCCCCTTTGTCTGTCTGTCTTTCTGTCTCTCTCCCTGCCCCCGTGTCTTTCTTCCTTTCTTTCTGTCTCCCTCCCTCCGTCTATCTTTCTTTCTATCCGTCTCTCTCCCTGCCCCCTATGCAGCAGCATTTCTTCCAACCCACTTCTCTGTGCAGCAGCCACAGCAGCATTTCCCCCCCCCCTCCATTTCCCTGTGCAGCAGCATTTCCCCCCCTTCCCTGTGCAGCAGCATTTCCCTCTCCACTTCCCTGTGCAGCAGCTGCAACACCATTCCCTTCCTCTCCATTTTCCTGTGCAGCAGCATTTCCCTCCCCCACCCCACTTCCCTGTGCAGCAGCCGCATTCCCTCCCCCTCCATTTTCCTGTGCAGCAGCATTTCCATCCCCCAAACCCCCACTTCCCTGTGCAGCAACAGCAGCAGTATTTCCCTCACCCTCCAATTCTCTGTGCAGCAGCAGCAGCGGTATTTCCCTTCCCCTCCATGTCCCTGTGCAGCAGCAGCATTTCCCCCTACCCCCCTCTCCCTTCCCACATTCTGGCCTGCTCCATTAGTCCCTTGCCACCCCCTTTCCCTTCCCACAGGGTCCAGCCTGCAGGATTAGTTTGAGCCTCGATACATACCACAGCTTGTTCAACTTGTCCTAGTCGGAGTTTATTTAAAGGTGCCGTGATCACGCCTGTGTCGGAAGCCTAGTCGGAGTTTTTTTTTTAAGTTTAAAGGTGACGCCGTGGCTCATCTCACGATCGCCACCTTGTCGGAAGCCTTCTCCGATGCAGGTGCGGCTCGTGAGAGGAGCCACCGCAGCGGCTTTTAACTTAAAAATAAACTTCGGCCAGTAGGGCCATATTTCCTGGATGGAGGACTGCACAAGGTGGAAAGCAAGGAGGCCATCGCTTTTCAATTTGTCTGGCGGCCACTGGCACAGCTAAGCGCACATGCACACTCCTGCCTGCCAGGGACCTATGGATCACGGAGTTAAGAGTGCGCATGCGCACTTAGCGTTTTATTATAGTAGATGATTTCATGTATATGATAAATACAGAACAGCCCGACTTTGTAAGGCTTCTGCTCAGCAGGAACGTCAGTTCTACATACAAACTAAAGTAGCATTATTATAGGGAACACAACTCAAGAAATGCAGGTGTTTATTTTCTGTCAACTGGAATAAGGTAGGTTTTACATTACTGAAAAAGCAAAAAATTTTTAACATTTACAAATATTTATAAAATATCCATAAAATATTTTTAAATTGAATCCAGACAAAAATAAAAATTATACACCTGAGATGTCTTCCAAGCAGACATTAATATATTTTTTTGTAAATTAAAAGCATGTGAAAATATTTATACATCTGATAGTAGCAAATACCATCAGCATCTTTCTTACAAATAAATGCTTAAACAGTAGAAATATGTTCATATGCATGTATACCATGCATAAGGAATAAGCATCATTTAATCAGTTTTCCAAAACCTGATTAAAACGAGACGACAATATTGACAATTGACATTAGGAAAAGCTTTTATGGTGCAAAGTTTAAACTTTCACAAAGGTTAAGAAAATACTGCTGTCGAAATACAATTATAATTAAACTACATAAAACTAGTGCACAAGGAGCATCCTGTAAGAGTAGAAGAATAAACGAGTACAATGCATGATAGGGCAGCTTGGCTCTCAGCACTACAAATCCAGTCTTGGACAACACAACATGGTTCTCCCATCTTTCAGTATTTGCCCAGTTCCAAGAGAGCTCAGAGGCCACTTGTCCACATTTCAAGACTGGTAGCTTCTTAAGGCACTTTCCTCATCATTGTACAACTTCAAAGTAGTGTAGTATTGCCATGATGTGCTGTGGCATGAACACGTATCCTGTGTACAAGGCCATTCCAACAATTGAGACCAATATGGAATCTGGTTCTTGGTTAAGGAGAAAAACACAGCTAGGTTTTTGCTCATTTTAATAAAACACAATACTAAGTACTTTAGGTTTCTATGCAGTACAGTAGAATACATCTTATAAATTAGGTTAAAAATAAATGAGTAAAGAACAGTGAAGTAGAAAATATGAGAGCATTAACTTTACAATTATGTGAAAAAGTTTTGTCATCTCCTGATTCTGGGACTTGCAAGAACTGACGGCAGCCAGTCAGGAAGCGGAGCGGGGCCAGGCTGAGGTGAAAAGCTCCGTGCACCACTGTCCGCAAGATTGGAGGAGGCTGCCGTACAGCGAAGGATTAAGTACAGTAAGGGGGGGACAATTTTAAAAGATACATGAAAGGTTGGTGGGACAGGGCGCAGAGCTGGCAGGGAGTGTGGGGTGAGCATGGGAATTGGACGCCCGCGCACTCACAAAGCTGCAGCTGTCAATTAAGATGCTAGCTTTCACTCAAAGTGTGAAAAATAATTTAAAAAAACATGCTAAATGACGCTAAATGCAAAGGTTTTATTACCAAAATATAATTATTGTTTTTATTTTTTCAATCATGACACCAAAAGAATAAAGCATAATTGCGTTAGCCGTTGCATTAGCGGGAGGTCGTTATAGTTACCAAAATGCTGGCCTTCTGATAACGAGCTCAGTTCAATATTTTGAAACACTTTCATTATATACCTTTGGCTCAGTATGACATCATCAGTTTGACAGCCAATCAAAATTAACAAAGGAGGTATTTAAAAGTTAGACAAAGAAAAAAGTTTCAGAAAATTACTTTTGTTCTGTTTACATTCATTTCTGAATATACATTAACATTTTATAACATTTCCAATATTCTTTATCATTCTTAAAACTTATTTCAGACAAGTTGTCTATGTGTCAGGCAAGATACTGAAATGTTCTAAACCCTACAAACAGTGCTGAAAATTTGTCAGTCTTAGAGGAAAAGAGGGACTGCCTCCCCCTGAGCTGACAGCTTCAGATTTCATTGATCTGCACACAGAAGCCTTCCTGTGTTAGAGACTGGAACAGCAGTCTGACTTTAAGTTAACAATTTCTGGATGTTGTGTCTTCCATTTCATTTTTAATACCAATTCTTTCATATCCACACATTCATACTTGCTTGGGCCCAAGCATTCCATACATTCATAACTTGGTTCACTTATATTTAATTCATATTTAATGCATGTTATATCTTAGTTTGGGATACTTAATCCTAGCCAGCCTAAGGCACATCTGGTATCAATTAACACCACGATGCTAGGAAGCCTAAACAAAGACTTGGAAAAAACTGAACACAAAATGGATTCCAAAGACACAAGAACACAAAATGGAGTCCCTGTATATCCTGGTTTCCTTCATGATCTAGCCCAATAGCAAAGTACATAAAAAGAATATTATTATACTTTCCCTTATATTAATCTGTAGTGTGTTTTTCTGGCCTTGGCCACATTTATATTCAGATTTTTATTCACCTGTTTTTCGTACGCTTCTATTGAGCGTGGCCTTAACTAACACATATGCTTGTATCTAACTAGAGTTACCCAGAATCACACGAAAAACAGGCACTTGTATAGAAAAACTCTACAAAAATACTGCACTATCATGTTCTGATATCCACTCCATTACCATCCCATAAACATCACCCCCTACTGGCCACGAGCCACTACTGCTCAGGGGTTGGGTACAGAACTTGGCAGGGAGTGAGGGGGGCTGGGTGCACAATTTGGTTCAGAATGGGGTTTTTTCTTGTTTTCCTCCTCTAAATCTAAGGTGCGTCTAATAGTGCGAAAAATACGGAATATAGAGTTCTATATGGAGTATTTATATGGAGTTCTATATTAATGAAGTATATGGAGTATTTATTTTTAACATTTATATTCTGCATATCACAAAATCTATGCAGGTTACAAAATATACAAAGATAAATTAATAGACAAATACTTAAAAAAAAGAAGTAATCAGCATACCCTGTGATGCAGCGCTGACCTACATGCCTATGGCCTTAGGAAACGAGTAGACAGCTACTCTGCCAAGCTTAATTCTTTGTCTAGTACAGGCTCTATAGTTCAAATATCCAAGAGCCTCTGTTCCGTTCCTCAAACCTGGAGAGTTTTCTCCATTCTGGCTGGAGACTCTAGGAAAAGATCAGAGAGAAAATGACCGAATTCGATCTTGTAGCCCTCTCGAATGATCTCCAGAACCTAGCGGTCCAAGTAAATCTGAGCCCAGACCCTCCAGTAAGCTGACAATCTATGTGTGTGTATGAGGGGGGGGGCATGGTCCCTGACCTGACATCACTGGGCTTTCTTGGAGGCTAGAAATGGTTGAGAACTAGAGACTTACGGTCATCTGACACCCCCAAACCAGTCTGCACGGATCTCAGAGGTACAATTGCCTAAGTATGGCTGAAATCTTCAACAGCCTCGAAAATGTCCATGTCCAGAGCCCCTAGCAACTCAAGGTATGTTGTCTGGCAGAGCTTTGGGGTGACAATCTGCCAGACTAGCCACAAGATTGTCCAGGCCTTTACCAAAAAGCATCTGTCCTTTGAAGGGAAGTTTGCTGAGTGGCTTTGGAAGCTGAATCTCCTGTCCAATGCCTGAAACAGAGCATGCTGCGGGAAGAGAAGGCATAAGCGGAAACTTTACTCATGACTAATCATGTCGTAAAGCACAGTTACTTACCGTAACAGGTGTTATCCAGGGACAGCAGGCAGATATTCTATACATGTGGGTGACGTCATCAACGCAGCCCTAAGCGTACAGTCTCGCAAGCAGACTTGCTTGAAGATCTTCAAGCTTGCGAGTGTACCGTGCATGCGCATGTGCCTTCCCACCCGAGCGTCTCGTCAGTGTGGCCTCAATTCAGATAGCTAGCAAAGAAGCCAACCCGGGGAGGTGGGTGGGTTGCGAGAATATCTGCCTGCTGTCCCTGGATAACACCTGCTACGGTAAGTAACTGTACTTTATCCCAGGACAAGCAGGCAGCATATTCTCTACATGTGGGTGACCTCCAAGCTAACCAACAAGGAGGTGGGAGAGTTGGCAATTTAGGAAAACAGATTACGCAAAACTGACTGGCCAAACTGGCTGTCCCGTCTGGAAAAGGTATCCAGACAGTAGTGAGAGGTGAAGGTATGAACCGAGGACCAAGTGGCGGCCCTGCAGATTTCCTCAATAGGAGTTGATCTGAGGAAAGCTACTGATGCCGCCATCGTTCTGACCTTATGCCCCGTGACACGACCCTGCAGAGGGAGACCAGCCTGAGCGTAGCAGAAAGAGATACAAGTGGCCAACCAGTTGGATAAGGTTCGCTTAGACACGGGACATCCCAACTGATTCAGGTCAAAGGATATGAAGAGTTCAGGAGCAGTCCGATGAGCCTGAGTACGTTGCAAGTAGAAAGCCAACGCATGCTTACAGCCCAAAGTGTGAAGCACCACTTCTCCAGGGTGAGAATGAGGCTTAGGAAAGAAAACTGGAAGAACAATGGATTGGTTGAGGTGAAAATCCGAAACCACCTTGGGCAAGAATTTAGGATGAATACAGAGGACCACCTTATCATGATGAAACACAGTGAAAGGTAGATCCGCAACCAAAGCTTGCAGCTCACTGACCCTGCGAGCAGACGTGAGAGCAATAAGAAACACCACCTTTCAAGTGAGATACTTCAAATGAGCCCAGTCGATCGGCTCAAAGGGAGGTTTCATCAACTGAGCAAGGACCACATTGAGATCCCAAACCACCAGAGGAGGGTTGAGTGGAGAATGAACATTGAACAGACCTTTCATAAATTGGGAAACCACCAGATGCACAGAGAGTGGTTTCCCCTCAAGCGGCTGATGAAAAGCAGCAATGGCACTGAGGTGGACTCGAATAGAAGTTGATTTGAGACCAGACCGGGATAAGTGCAGCAGGTAGTCCAGGATGGACGACAAGGAGGCAGACTGCGGCTCCAAGTGGAACGTAGCACACCAAGAGGAAAATCTGGTCCACTTCTGAGAATAACACTGGTGAGTGGATCGCTTCCTAGAAGCCTCGAGAACATCCCGAACAGACTGAGAGAAATGAAACGAGGCAGTCAGGTGACGAGGTACCAAGCTGTCAAGTGTAGAGACTGCAGGTTGGGATGAAGAAGAGAGCCTTGACTCTGAGAAAGAAGAGAAGGAAAAACTGGAAGAAGCAGAGGCTCCCTGGCACTGAGTCGAAGCAGCAGGGAGAATCAGGGTTGTCTGGGCCACCGAGGAGCTATCAGAATCATGGTGGCGGATAGACTTGAGCATGAGAGTCTTCAAAATCAGTGGGAATGGAGGGAACACATAGAGAAACTAGTCCGTCCAGTCCAGAAGGAAAGCATCCGCCTCGAGCCGGTGAGGAGAATAAATCCTGGAGCAGAACCGGGGCAACTTGTGGTTGAGGGGGGACGCAAACAGATCCACTTGCGGAGTTCCCCACTGAGCAAAGACCTTATGCAGAGTCGATGAATGGAGAGACCATTCGTGAGGTTGTAAAAGGCGACTCAGCTTGTCAGCCAAGTAGTTCTGCTGGCCCTGAATGTAGACCGCTCTGAGAAAGATGTTGTGACTGATCGCCCAATCCCAAAGCCTCAACTTCTTGGCAAAGAGACAGGGAACCCGTACCCCCCCCCGTTTGTTGACATAATACATGGCCACTTGGTTGTCTGTCCGAACAAGAACCACATGGTCACAAAGTAGATGAAGAAAAGCCTTGACAAAGTTGAAAATGGCTCGAAGCTCCAACAGATTGATGTGACAGCACTTCTCCTCGCTGGACCACAGCCCTCGAGTCCGTAGGCCGTCCAGGTGAGCCCCCCAAGCATAGGCGGACGTGTCCGTCGTCAGGACCTTCTGCAGAGGAGGTGCGTGAAACAGAAAACTTCTGGAAATATTGGAAGAGAGCACCCACCAGCGGAGAGATTGTTTCAATAAAGGAGTTACTGCAATCCTGCGTGAGACCGGATCGCGATCCTGACGCCACTGCGAGGCCAGGATCCACTGAGGAATGCGAAGGTGAAGTCTGGCAAAAGGCGTCACATGAACAGTGGAGGCCATGTGCCCCAGCAGAATGGAATCATCATGCTTCTCGCCAAGTTGGTCAGACGAAGAGATACCGTCTGGCAAAGGCGGATGAGAGCCTCCTGCCGAGGACAAGGTAGAAACGAGCGGAGGTGAAGCGTATCCAACACCGCTCCGATGAACTGGAGAGACTGGGACGGATACAATTGGGACTTTGGGAAGTTGATCTCAAAACCCAGTCTTTGAAGGAACAGAATAGTCTGTTGGGTCGCTGAAATAACCTCCGGTCGAGATGGTGCCTTTATGAACCAGTCGTTGAGGTAAGGGAATACCTGAAAACCCTGCATCCGCAGGGCTGTGGCAACTACTACCAGACACTTCGTGAACACCCTCGGTGAAGATGCTAGTCCGAAGGGGAAAACACGATACTGCAGATTCTCCACCGAAATCTCAAGAACTGGCATGAGGCAGGATGAATCGGGATGTGCGTGTAGGCCTCTTTGAGATCCAGGGAGCATAACCAGTCCCCCGCGTCCATCAGGGGGTACAAAGTCAGTAGAGAGAGCATGCAAAACTTTTCTTTGACCAGACAATTTGTTGAGAGCCCTCAAGTCCAGGATGGAACGCAAGTCCCCGGTCTTCTTGGGAACCAGGAAAAAAAAAAAAAAAAAAAAAAATCGGGAATAAAACCCCGAGTTGTGCTGGCACACAGGGACCTCCTCAACGGCCCGGAGACGGAGGAGAGCCTGAGCCTCCTGAAGCAGAAGGGGAAATTGCGACCTGTCGGAAGGAAACTCTCTTAGGAGCTGATCTGGAGGCACCTGTTGGAAGTGAAAAGAGTACCCCTCCCGAATTATGGTGAGTACCCAGGAGTCGGTTGTTATCAACTCCCACTGATGATAAAAATGGCAGAGCTGACTCCCGATGGGCAAGGGGGAAGGCTGAAGGACGAAGGGCACTGGCGTGCTCCAACTGGAATTGTCAAAAAGACGGCGCCGGCTTCACCGCCGCAGGCACCTGAGATTTAGAGGGACGCTGCTGCTGCTGAGGCCATCAAAGAGGCGGATGGGAGAGGGCCAGAGTGGACTTCAGCGGATAGCAACGCGGAGGAAGCTTATACTGCTTAGCAGGGAGAGCTTGCATCTTGGGCCGCACCAGGGAGGCAAAGGACCGCTCGTGTTCTGAGAGGCGTTTTGTAGCCACCTTGATCGAGTCATCAAATACAGTCAAACCTCGGTTTGCGAGTAACCCAGTTTGTGAGTGTTTTGCAAGACGAGCAAAACATTCTTGCAAAACGTCTCGCAAACCGAGTGTTGACTCGATTTGCGAGCACCCTCCCCGATAACCGGCATCACTCCCTCCCGCTTGCAAAGGCCCCCCCGCTCGAACCGGCAACCTCCCCCCCCCCCCCGCGCGAACAGGCACCCCCCGCCCGAACAACTTAAACTTCCCCCCCTCCCGGTCTGGCAGGTGCCGCTAAGATCTTCCCTGCTTCTGCCGGCCTTGAGCACTCCCGCCCCCTCCACCAACCATTGGCCCCTCCCATTATAATTGGCATCCAAACAGACCAATCGTCTTCTCTTACCAGCCTTCATAAGGGCCAGGAAGCCAGGGGGTCGGGCTTTAGTGAGTGGGTGAAATACCATCCCTTCAATCCCAACCAATGGTGAGGTGGTAAACAGAAGAGAGCTGCTCTGATTGAAAGGGTAGAGCGGCCAATGGAAAAGCAGTAGGGCGCTTTGGGCGGATCCCACTGAATTAGGCACGGCGTAGCGCGGCGCTGTCAGCTGTGCCCTTTTGTTCGCTTCGGAGCAATCAGAGCTTCGGAGGGTCCGGTTCGCACTCTTGCAGGTGAGCAGCGACGTATCCAATCGGCCGGGGAGAAGAGAATGGAGGCACCACTGAGACTTCCTAGGGGAGCAGAAGTAGTAGTAATGTGTTCGTGGATTTATCCATGGAGAGTGAACGGGGCAATATAGAGCCCGTCTGAGGGAGCAGCAATGTGTTGGGGGATCTGCTCATGGGAGGAGGGAAAGGGACCTAGGTCTTTGCGAGTGGGGGGGGGGGAACAGCGCCGCTGGCCTCGGGAGGGGGGGGGCCAACATATCAAAGCGAGTTTCCATTATTTCCTATGGGGAAACTCGCTTTGATATACGAGTATTTTGGTTTACAAGCATGCTTCTGGAACGAATTATGCTTGTAAACCAAGGTACCACTGTAGTTCGTTCCCCACACAAGGGAGATTTGCCAAGCAGTCCTGCAAGTTGGGGTCCATGTCCATGATGCGCAGCCAGGCCAAGCGACGCTCTTACACGGCCTGGAGCATATAGAGACGGATTTGGGATAACGTCTCCAAAAGTTGACGAAACTCAGGCTGACGACGAGTGGGCAAGTCAGCAAGGAAAGACTGCAGAACCTTCAAGCAGTGCTTGAGATAGGAGGTGAAAGTAAAGTTATAATTAAGGACACGATTCGCCATCATTGAGTTCTGGTAGAGCCGGTGACCGAATATGTCCATCATCTGCCCCTCCCTGCCCGGGGGGGGGACGGCGGTAGCGAGATTCCAGCTTGGAAGGGATGGCAGGAATGGCATAAGGGGTCTCCAGAAGAATGTCTGTTTCAGAACCTGATTCAGAGGAAGACGCAAAGACTCCCTAGGAGGATGAGGGAGATCCAACTCATACAAATACTCCTGGGTGTACTGGGATTCAGACTGGAGGTTCAGCTGAAGAGCCTCACCCATGTCAGAGACAAACCTCCCAAAGAGGAGGTCCGAGTAGAAGAAAGGACCTTTTGCGGCGAAGAAGACCCAGAGCGTCAGGCCGCCGAAAAGGAAGGAAACACTTCTCTAGAATACATAGTGGGCAAGTCAAAGTCCCGAGAAAAGGACAACGATGAAGTCCTGCTCCAAGGCCCCAGGAAGGTCAAAGAGCGCCGGTGCTGCACCCTACCGGGGAAAGAGCCAGAGGTCCGAGGAACCAGAGAAGAGACCAACTGCCTCAACAGTTTTGAGGGAGAGGTCTTCGACCTCGACCCGCTGTGTCCCAGAGAGACAGAGATGGAAGGCGGCCCTCGAGAATAAGAGAGGCGTCTCGACCGCGCCGAGGCCTTGAAGGGCCTCAAGAACTGCTAGGTAGGAAATCTACCTCACCGAGGCGAGTCTCTCAGTCGCTTCAAGGGTGGGAGCCTCGAGGACGAAGTGGACTTAGGAGGGTGCTTCGAACGAGGCCCACAGGGCGGAGGCCCAAGGAGCGGAGACCCAAGCCTCAAAGCAGGAGGGGAAGAATCACTAGAAGACAGCCAGCGAGACCGACAGGATCTATCCCGAGGGACCTCAAGCGGATGCTCAGGCTGGCCTGCCGAGAGCAGGGTCGAGGCAGGGGCAAGCTGGCTCAAGGGGGAGGAACATAAGAACATAAGCAGTGCCTCCGCCGGGTCAGACCATAGGTCCATCCTGCCCAGCAGTCCGCTCCCGCGGCGGCCCAAACAGGTCACGACCTGTCTGAATCACCAGAAGGGGCCCCTTGCCACCTTGGTTTCTCATTAAAGTCCTATCTTCCCATCAAAGTCCTCACCCTCCGGTCTTGCCCATGCACGACCTGGTTGGCTTTCTATACTTATTACCTGGTTAGCTTTCTATACTTGTGTTACATCCCAGCACCTCTCTAAGTATCCCACGATCCCTTTATCCCTCAGGAATCCGTCCAATCCCTGTTTGAATCCATGTACCGTACTCTGCCTGATCACTTCCTCCGGTAGCGCATTCCAAGTGTTCACGACCCTTTGGGTGAAGAAAAACTTCCTTGCATTTGTTTTGAACCTATCTCCCTTCAGTTTCTACGAATGCCCCCTCGTACCTGTTGTCCCCCTCAGTCTGAAGAATCTGTCCCTATCCACCCTCTCTATGCCCCTCATGATCTTGAAGGTCCCTATCATATCTCCCCTGAGCCTCCTTTTTTCCAGAGAGAAGAGCCCCAGCCTATCCAACCTCTCAGCGTATGGGCAGTGTTCCAGCCCTTTTACCAGTTTCGTTGCTCTCCTTTGGACTCTCTCAAGTACCGCCATGTCTTTCTTGAGGTGCGGCGATCAATACTGAACGCAGTATTCCAGATGTGGACGCACCATCGCTCGATACAATGGCATGATGACTTCCCGCGTCCTGGTTGTTATGCCCCTCTTTATGATGCCCAGCATCCTGTTGGCTTTTTTTGAGGCTGCTGCGCACTGTGCAGATGGCTTCAGTGATGCATCCACCAGCACACCCAAGTCTCTCTCAAGTCTGCTGTCTCCCAACAATGCCCCCCCCAATTTGTAGTTGAACAACGGGTTCTTTTTCCCTATATGCATGACCTTGCATTTTTCCACGTTAAAGCGCATTTGCCATTTGTTTGCCCAGTCTTCCAGCTTGTCCAGGTCCCTTTGCAGGTCCTCACACTCTTCCCTGGACCTAACTCTGCCGCACAGTTTGGTATCGTCTGCAAATTTTATAACCTCGCACTTTGCCTCCTTTTCCAGGTCATTGATAAATATATTGAAGAGTAACGGCCCCAGCACCGATCCCTGTGGCACACCGCTCGTGACTCCCCGTCAGTCAGAATATTGGCCCTTTACTCCGACCCTCTGCAGTCTACCCGACAACCAGTGCTTGATCCATCTGTGCACATCCCCTCCCACCCCGTGGTTCCACAGCTTCCTAAGCAGCCTTTCATGTGGCACCTTGTCGAAAGCCTTTTGAAAATCGAGGTAAATGATGTCTATGGGTTCCCCATTGTCCACCCGACTGCTTATTCCCTCAAAGAAGTACAGAAGGTTCGCTAGGCATGACCTTCCCTTACAGAATCCGTGCTGGCTAGTTCTCAGTAGGCCATTCCTCTCGATGTGTTCGCAAATGCCGTCCTTGATCATAGCTTCCCTATAATTGAAGTCTGGCTCACCGGCCTGTAGTTCCCGGGGTCACCCCTTGATCCCTTCTTGAAGATAGGTGTGACATTCGCCAATTTCCAGTCCTCTGGTACCTCTCCAGTTTTCAAGGATAGGTTGCAAACATGCTGGATTGTGCCCGCTATTTCTTGTCTTAATTCCTTAAGAACCCTTGGGTGGATCCCGTCCGGGCCCGGTGATTTGCTGCATTTTAACCTGTCTATCTGTTTGAGGACATCCTCCTTACTTACCTCTATGTGCTCCAATTTTTCGGCCTGTTCCCCACTCATGAGCTCCTCTGAGTCCGGTATATTAGATGTGTCTTCACTCGTGAAAACAGACGAGAAGAACGTGTTCAACCTCTCAGCTACCTCTTTATCCTCCTTAATCACTCCCTTCCTATCCCCATCGTCCAACGGCCCCACCTCCTCTCTCGCTGGTCGCTTCCCCTTTACGTAACTGAAGAATGCCTTGAAGTTTTTCGCCTCCCTGGCCAGCCCCTCTTCGTATTCCCCTTTCGCTTTTCTAACCTCTTGGTGGCATTCCTTTTGGCATTTCCTGTGCGCCTGGTGATTTTCCTCCGTTGGGTCCTTTTTCCATCTCCGGAAGGATACTTTTTTTTATCATTTATTGCCCTCTTTACTTCAGTTGACATCCAAACCGGATCCTTTGATCGCTTGTTCTTGCAGCCTTTCCTGAAACTGGGGACGTACATTCTTTGTGCTTCCTGCAGGGTGTCCCTGAATAGGGTCCAGGCGCTTCCCACAGTCTCCATCCTAAAGATGTTTCTGAGCTTCCTCCCCACCATTTCCCTCATAGCAACATAGTTCCCTTTCTTGAAGTTGAGCGCAGTTGTTGCGGTCCTCCTTACTATGGGTGTCCCCCTTTCTAATGTGAATCTGATCGCGTTGTGATCACTGTTGCCTAGTGGTCCTCCCACTTCTACCCCTCTTGCAGGCCCCCCTAATCCGTTTAGGATGAGGTTAAGAGTAGCACCCCCTCGCGTCGGTTCCTTGACTAGTTGCTCCATGAAGTAGTCCCTCACAGCTTCTACAAATCCTGTTTCCCTAGTGCAGTTGGAGTGACCCGTACTCCAGTCTATCCCCGGGTAGTTGAAGTCCCCCATCACTGTTACACTTCCAGTCCTGCATTCCTGTCTCAGTTCAGCTTCCAAGTCATGTCCGACTCCTTCTGGCGTACCAGGTGGGCGATAGTACAGCCCCAGTTTTATGTCTGCACCCTTGTTTCTCGGCAATTTGACCTATAGCGATTCCAGCCCCTCTGCCTTTGTCGCCATATCCATCCCGACCGAGTAGATAGAGTCCTTTATATATAGTGCTATGCCTCCCCCCTTCTTGTGGGTCCTGTCCCTCCTGTAAAGCAGCGCCACATCCCATTGATTTTCCTCTGTCCACCAGGTTTCTGTAATTCCAATTATATCCAGGTCCTCCCCCTTGGAGGAAACCTGAGTCTTCAGGATGGCTTTCAGCATGTCCTCAAATATCGGCACCGAGACCATGGGAGCAGGTCGAACGGGTGCAGCAGTGTGCTCCGAGGGCGACCTCGAAGAAGAGTATTCCCATTGTGTGGAGGCACGTTTGGAGGGAGGTCTCGATGGGGCATGGAACACCGCACCCCCTTGAGACCCTGAGGAAGGCTTCTTCGCTAGGGAACCTGAGAATGGAAGAGGAGACTTACCCAAAGCCACAGGTCTTGACGGGGCATCCCCGAAGTCCTAGTGGAGGAGGATGACTTCGACGGGGCCGAGGCCGAAGTCGGGGCTGGAGCCGAGGCCAAGGCTGCACCTCCCAAGGGATCCATGGCCCCAAAAAGTGCGAGGATTTTAGCCTGCCTTCTACGAAGCACTCGCGGTTGAAGGGTAGGTATTTAAACGTCTCTATCATCTCCCCTCTCCCGCCTTTCCTCCACAGTATACAGATTGAGCTCTTTAAGTCTGTCCCCATATGCCTTATGATGAAGACCACATACCATTTTAGTAGCCTTCCTCTGGACCGACTCCATCCTTTTCATATCTTATTGAAGGTGTGGCCTCCAGAATTATACACAACATGGCTACTGTGGTAGCGATTTTGGCACAAAAAAACCGCCCAGATGAGCTAAATTAAAAGTCAACAAATGCATTGATGGAACACAGAGATATCATGGACCTGGACTCTAAAAAAGAACAGCAGTTTACAGTTATTTGGGAACGTTTCTGGAATACCTTAACTCCAATGGCAAGAAGTAGTTTGTTGAACACATAAAGCCTCTTGGTGTGGACTTATGCTTCCTATATTTTATCTTTTATTCATGGTTTTTAGAACTGACTCTGTTGGGGGGAAAAGGAAGGGATGGGGGAAGGAGGGGTGGTTCTTACTTCCTGGTTGATATTATGGCTGTTAAAGGTTCCTCCTGATTTCATGTCGTTCTCAGCTATTTGTTTACTTCCATATATTGTAACTCTTATATTTGTATGCCTGGCTGTTTGGAACGAAATACAGATATTTACAAAAAAAAAAAAAAAAGTCAAATTTCAAAAGCAGGTTTCTGAGGGAGAGGGACCCTATACCTGGTACCAGAAACTTCCAAAATTACTAAATTCAAACCCCCATAAGCTACAATAGCCTTACTCACTGTGCCATGTGGTGCTTGCCTGCTTTAGCTCAGATGTGCAGCTAGAATGCTGGAGAAGGGTTCTGACTCAAAATAAACTCCACAAACGTGGTCTTCGGGCTGCCAACTGAACGAACTGAATCAATGTTGAACTGAGCCTCAACCTCCTCTAATTCATAAGGTCGTCCAGACATTTGCCAAACAATAACTGCTCCTGAAAAAGCAGTCTAGCCAAAGTAACCTTGGAAGTGGAATCACCAGCCCACTGTCTGAATCAAAATATTCTGTGGGCAGAGATGGAGTAAGATGACACTTTTGCCAAAACTCACATAAGGACCCTCGAACACAAGATGACATCCGCTCAAACTCAGGGGAGGGAAGTTTCGTGGAGACATCAGGAAGTACTTCTTCACGGAACGAATGATAGAGCATTGGAACAAGCTTCCAGTACAGGTGATCGAGGCCCGCAGTATCCCAGACTTCAAGAATAAATGGGATACCTATGTGGGATCACTGCGAGGGTCATACCAATGAATAGAGTCGCTAGGATATTGACTTAATAGAGCAGGTCAGTAGAGTTAAGGGGGCCAGTAGAATTATAAGGGTGGGTCAATGGTGTGGGCAGACTTGATGGGCTGTAGCCCTTATCTGCTGTCATCTTTCTATGTTTCTAAGGTCATACATCAGCCACTGGAGGGGGAACTCCAGTGTGCACATTTGAAAGAGAAAGGCGCATGCTATAAGACATTGCCAAAGCAGCTTTAATCCCTAAAGCAGCTGTGTCTGCATATCCTCTAACAATACACCCTCCGGAGAGTCAAACTGCTTTGAGACAGAACGCTCAAATCAGGGTGCCAGGGAAAGATACCAAACTGCAAGCACACACCACAAAGCCAGGAGGAAATAGTGGATGGAGCTGGTTGAGTGACCAAATTGAACTCCTGCAAAGATTCAGAAATAAGGTCCGGCAAAGCTGCAGTCTTAAATAAGCACAGGACTGTGAGAGCATCCCCAGGCTCCAAAACCCCAGAGGGATCCACAGACTCCACACACAGTTCTTGATCTCTCACCCCGGGAAGCTCTGCACCTGCAAATAAGGGTCAGCAATAAGTCATACACATCAGGATTCCCCAGATCAGTGTCAGATAGCGCAAGAACAGTGGCAGGCTGAATCGAGGATGTGTCCAAAGGAGCAATACCACTGAGAAACTCTGTGGAGGCAGATTGGGACTGCACAGTGGGAGAACACTGGTTCTGAGATTCAGACCACAAAATTTTCATAAATTCAGAAAAAGTGTCCTGTTCCTGGGGTGTAATCATCCTAAGGTGACTAAAATTGGCATTTCTTAGGCTGTGAAGGGTCCACCACATAGCGAATGGAATTACCAGCTGTGCTGAGCCCCAAAAGCAACAAAAGCTGCCACACCAGGCTAGCTGAGCGTTTGGTCACCTGCTTCAGCAAGCAAGAGGCTCAGCTGGACATTGCAGCCCCCACCCGTACCACAAGAACACTCTAAAAATGCTAAATGTGCGCAATCCTGGCAAGCATCCACATGAGGAAAGCCCAAGGACTACATCCCAGCAAGTTTCCAGTTGAAATTTGCAGTTTTGAAGAAGCAGGGAGTTTTAGGGGGGGGGGAATCAAAATCACTAAAAATTCAAGATGGTTACCATCCAAAATTTTGCACCAAAATCGCAATATTTTTCACAAACTCTAAAAATTGTAATTTTAGGATTTTTCAGGAGGGAGAACATTCAGAAACACTCACTGTCAGCTTGTGTACTCACTATGACCTGACAGGATCTTTGCTGTAGCCTGCTTTCAGCTATCACAGTAGCTAGATGAGAAAATTTACTCCCACAATGTTGGGAATGGTTCTGTAAAGCTGATCTTTGGGCTGCCAGTCAGACTCCTATGTCTGACTACACCTCTACCCCTGCAAACCAATGGATACACACCAGGACGGGCGGAAGCATGAAGAAGCAGCCAGCATCCTGTGAGACACTGCCAAGCCTCCTAAGGGTGCTTAACAGCCTGTGCTTGACCCCTATTTTATAGTAGGTAAGACCATGTCAGGGACGGCCCTGAGCTCCAGAGAAAAACTATATAGGCTAGCTAACAGGTACCCAGTGGGATCGGCCTGTCAGCTACAGACCAAAGTCTGTAAAATCTCAAGCAGGCAGAGTTTCAAATTTGCTCCAAGCACCAAATTTCCAAAAAAGGGATGAAATTACATCAAATTAAAAATAATAAAATGGTGAGAGCAGAACAAACACTTCTGCAGGCACGCGTGAACAAGAAAGAACTGTAGGTAGAGCTAGAGAACCCTGTGAAGCACAGCAGAGGCAGAGTGAAAAATCCAGAGTGGATTCTTTCTGCAGCAGCACACAGCTATGGGGAAATAACCCATCTGTGTAGAATGTCTCACCTATTGCACTGGAAAAGTGTTTGGATTTCTGTAACTCTTGGATTGTGCGAAGGGATTACGCACCTAGAATATGGAATCCAGAAGGGATGTAACAGAATGGCTATTTACAAGTATAGGAGACATTCCATACCATACACTGGAAGAAAGTTTTTTTTCCATTCAGTTAAGCTGTACAACCTTTTATTGAAGACATGGTGAATGCAGCTAGCATAGCTGATTTTAGAAAGTGTTTAAACCAGGCTTGTCCAAATTCAGTCCTTGAGGCCTACAAACAGGCCAGGTTTTCAGAATACAGTACTCCCCAGAAATTTGTGGGGTGTTCCATTTCAGGAACACCGGCGAATTTTGAAATACCGCAAATACAGTTTAGGAGCTTATCGAAGGCAGGAGAGGGCAGCTGGGGCGCTGGCGAGTGCTGAAAATCATTTGTGTTATTTTCCAACCGACTCTTCCTGGTACTAAAGTCATGGTTACACCAATCAGGAGCTGCTTTGACATGCCAGATAGTACAAGAAAGAGACGATTGGAAAATACTGCAAATTACTGAGTCCGTGATTCGCAAACTCGCAGGGGTTTACTGTATTTCTAATTTATGAATGAGAAAAAGATTTGTATTCGTACTACATTCACTGTATGCAGATCTCTCAAACATGTTCATTACAGATATCCTGAAAACCTGGTCTGCTTGAATTCTTAGCGCCAGGTGTCTATAAACCATTATTAGTCAGGAAGACTTTGGATTGCCACTCTTTATCCATGGGTATAAGCAACAAGGATCTACTCTTTGTAACTGTGACCTGGATTGACCAATGAACAGGATGCTGGTAAGGATGGACCTTGATCTGACCCAATATGACATTCACATGCTTCTTGATTTATATTTAGGAGACCAAGACTAAGGGCCTTTTTTACAAAGTCGTAGAAAATAATCATATTAATATTTTCCGATTGTTACTTTTTAAAGTATTTTTTTAGATACTGTTAACCTAGTCGCGCTCCTTTCTGGCTGAAGGCCCGGTATATAAAGCTAAGTTTTAGTTTAGTTTAGTGGTAGTGAGCCAAGCCCTGGCAAATAAAATGTGACACAGTCCACAAGAACTGAATGGACTGTGTCACATTTGCTGCTTGGGAATCGCTACTACATCTTTGTAAAAGTAAGTGAGACGAACAGTTTTGAACAGAGCAAGCTCCCATGCACCATAAATACATGTATATCTTATTTGGAAGGAAGTTTCATTCACCATTTTGTTCCACAAGAAGAGAACAGGGAGTAGCCAAGACCAACAAAAAGTCCTCAGTTCCTAAGAGGACTTGTCTCTTATTTAGGAAGTACAGTAAGGAGTTTATTTTTGTGGTTGAAGATTTACTATGATGTTTTCAGAATTTTTAATGATCCATATGTCCTTCAGACCAAGACTTTTCAACACAACAAAAATCTAGAAAAAGGAGTGGATATTCTGACCACCAGAAAAGAAATGGAGAGGTCAAGCAGTAGTTCTCGGGTATCAAGGGGAACTTTATGGATTAGGTGGAACCTGCTTAGTCTGCCCATGGATTTTTTTTTAAGTTTCAAATTAAAAAATATACATTAAATAACTTGTTTGGTACTCCAACATCAAACTTTACTGAACTCCAAATTGATATTTCATTACAGAAACACACATATATCTGGCACTCAAAGTTAAACTCCCTTTCAAAAGGGCACCCATACTAGGAGATTAAGAGTAAGTTACCATACTGATTTTCAGTACTGAATGTGAACCCTTCAGAAACAGTTATGTGTATGTTTCGCTACTGTCCTAGGACTTTCCTATAACTGAATTATTGGAAAGCCCCTTCTATCTGCTACTCTCCTAAGCAAACAGGACATGGTTCAGAACATTAGGAAAAAACCTATTACCATATTTTTCGCTCCATAAGACGTACCCTAGATTTAGAGGAGGAAAACAAGAAAAAAAGTATTCTGAACCAAATTCTCCCTGCCAGGCTCTGCACCCAACCCTACACTCCTTACCAGGCTCTGCATCCTGTCCCCCTTCCCTGCCAGGCTCTGTACCCTGTTCCCCCCATCTGGTGGTCTAGTGGTAGGCCGGGACAGGGTAGGCAGGCCTAGTGGCTGGCAGGCAGGTCCCATACCCCCATGTACCCCCAATACCTTAAATCATCCCCATACCCCCATGTACCTCCCCAATACTTTAAATCATCCCCCATACCCCTTTTAAACACCCCCATACCTTATAAATTATACCACCCTGTACCTTTTAAACACCCCATGTACCTTTTAAATCATATCCCCATGTATCTTTTTTTTTAACCCTGTACCTTTTGTTTTTTAAAAAAAGGTTTGATTGGCATTCATTTTTCGTTTTCACCCCAGAGCACGCAACCCCCTCTCCCCAACCCCCAGCAACAAATGCAATGAGGCCCAATGTAAAAGACCCAATGCCAAAAACACAGAAAACAAAGACCTCAAATCAATCCCCCAATTCACTCTTTCAGAGAAACAATACAAGATATCCATCCAATAAACATGAAATGTCAAGAATAGCCTAACCCCCCACCTCCCAAAGTCCCTCCCCACTCACAAACCCCCCTCCAATTGCATTGTAGGAAACAAAGGAAGTAGAGGAAGAAAGAGAAATGAAAGCAACAAAGAAAGAGAAGAAAGAAAAAGAAACACGGATGAGACTACCCCGTACCTTTTAAAAGTCTTCCTTCCCTCCCTTGACAGCTCCGTACTATTTCAGGGCAGCAAGCACACGAGTCAGGAGCGCAGAGGTCACTCAGGACTAAGCTTTCTGCGTTCCCGCTTGGGTCCGTGCAGTTTTCTGAATGGCTGCCGGCAGTTCTCATGACTCCTGTGAGAACTGCCACCAGCCATTCAGATAGCAGTACGGGCCCAAGCAGGAGCACGGAAAGCTTAGTCCTGACCTCCGTGCTCCTTACTCATACGCCTGCTGCCCTGAAATAGTACGGAGCTGTCAAGGGAAGGAAGGAAGACTTTTAAAAGGTACGGGGTAGTCTCATCCATGTTTCTTTTTCTTTTTTCTTTCTTCTCTTTCTTTGTTGCTTTCATTTCTCTTTCTTCTTCTATCTTTCTCTACTTCCTTTGTTTCCTACGATGCAATTGGAGGGGGGTTTAAAAAAAAAAGTACAGGAGGGGTATGATTAAAAAGGTACAGGACCACTAGGCTGCTTGAAAAAGGGACGGTGGTGGCATCGACGGGTGGGGTGTTTGTTTTAAAAAGGTGGCGGCCGGCAGGCGGTATTCAGAAAGGTGGTGCAGCTGCGCTGGGGGGGGGTGCAACTGTATGAGGGGGTTTACAAATTCTGTGTCTTCACTTCATAAGACACACCAAGATTTCCACCCACTTTTGGGTGGAAAAAAGTGCATCTTATGGAGCGAAAAATACGGTATGTGTGCAACAGGAATACGGTACAGACAGCAAAGGCATAGCTTTCATAAATTGGAGTAAAAGATTGCAAAATATGCATCCTATGTAGGCAAATATTTTAGGACCCCAAACAAAGACCACACACAAGATTCATAAACACAACCACACAAACATTCAAGCTTCTGTTCTGAAAAATATAACTAGCTTACAGTGCTACTTTAAAAAGAGCTGAATTTATGAGAACTTCTGTTTGTTATTAACAGACCCGTCTTCTAATGTAAACACAAGTTTATTGACACAACTTAGCTCCTGTTTATAAAAACAGAACATCATGTTCTAATATGGTCTTTTGCACACTCGTTATGCATACATGCTGGGGCACAGTATGTTGACTGGTAAATAGATCATAAAGCAATCTCAAAGTGCCTGAAATTTTCACCTACTAAAGGCAAAAGAATGTCACTAAGAACAAAAGAATAGCCATACTGGGTCAGACCAATGGCCCGTCTAGCCTAGTCCTGTTTCTTGGTGGCCAATCCAGGTCACAAGTACCTGGCAAAAACCCAAATAGGAGCAACATTCCATTCCTCCAATCCCAGAGCAAGCAGTGGCTTCCCCCATGTCTGTCTCAATAGCTTACTTACTATGGACTTTTCTTTCAGAAACTTGTCCAAACCTTTTTTAAACCAGCCGTGTTAACTGCTGTTACCACATCCTCTGGTAACACATTCCAGAGTTTAACTAGTCTCTGAGTGAAAAAATATTTCTTCCTATTGGTTTTTTAAAGTATTTCTCTGTAACTTCATCGAGTGTACTCTAGTCTTTGTAATTTTTCTACTCTTTGTAATTTTTGATGGGAGTAAAAAAAATTGATTCACTTGTACCTATTCTACACCATTCGGGATTTTGTAGCCTTAAATCATATATCTCTTTTCCAAGCTAAACAACCCTAACCTCTTTAGCCTTTCCTCATACGAAAGGAGTTCTGTCCCCTTTATCATCTTGGTCACTCTTCTATGAACCTTTTCTAATTCTGTTTTAGATATGGCTACCAGAATTGAACACAGTACTCAAGGTGCGGTGGCACAATGGAGTGATACTTGTAGACTTGTTTGTTTGAATAAATATGCCCATTGTTATGTCAAGAGTAGCGAGACTATAGTTTCTAAAAAGAGATTACTGGGCCATGCTTGGGTTTTTGACATTCTGTCCTGATGTATTTTAGTACCTGTCCGATTGGCTCAGATGTCTAAGGTCTCTCCTATAGGAGAGGCCTTAGGCATCTGAGCCAATCAGAGCTTTAGGCCCCTCCACAATGCATCCCAGAATGCAACGGGAAGGCCCGCAATTTTGGAGTGGTGGGCCTGCTGGCTGGAGGGTACGAGCATCCCTCCAGCCAGACTTTCTTTGTACAGATATGGGGTGGGGGCAGCAGGAGGGAGTGGGCATCCCTCCTGCCTTGGGACTTCTCAGGGGAAGGGTGGGGGGAGGAAGGAGTGGGCATCCCTCCTGCCCCGCTACTGTAGGGGAGGTTTGGGGGCAGGTAGGATTGGGCATCACTCCTACTGGCCGACTTCACGGGGGTGCCATGGCCGCTCACCTGATCATGGCAGGGGGATTCCCTTGCCATGATCAACTGATGGCAACGCAATTATCTAACCAGCGCCTGCAACATGGGCGCCAGTTAGAGAATCAGGCCGATTAGACGTCTGTCCATTAGGGCAGAAGCGATTCTGTATAAGACACTGGTGTGCGATTCTAACCAGCATCCTATACAGAATCTGCCCCTTAGTGATTTAAGGCCTCCTCTCAGGCAGGGACCTAATTACACTTGAACTCTAACTCATCTTGAACATGGATTCATAAGAATTAATTAAATCCAAAATGTAATGGATCAAAAATCTGCCCTTAGAATTCCACATCAGGGCAACATCTGGATTAGATCAATCATAAAAGGGAAGTGAGGCTGAGCTGGCATTCTGATGCTTATGTTTATTTGCTACACCGCCCTTCCTTGCCGCATTATTAAAGAGTAAATCAGGTCAGAGAACAGCGCAGAAAGAAAAAACAGAGCTGTGCCAAGAGCAGGTTGCCATTACCACCTACCACAAAATTCAATCAAACAAACACCAAAGTGAAGCAGTAAGCTTTCAGACACTTTAAATCCATGCTGGGAATTTTCCAAAACAAAAATACCATGGGACAAAATTACATAGGCTTGAGGTCAGAAAATAAGAAGTCTCATCACAATCTAATCAGGTCTTTGAAGCTTCATCAGTTATTAAACATGTGAGGAAAATATGGTATTTGGATATTAGTACATGTCTATGGATGGAAAAAGTTGTCAAACATATATCCCCCAGTGCAAGCACATTGCAGAAGCAATACAACCAAAGGACTGGCAGTGAAGATAACACCTGAAAGAATTTTTCCATTCTTCTGGTAAATGGCCTGGGAACTTCATCTTGTGTAGGGAAAATAAATTTAAAACAGACTCCCATAAATGTAAACCCGTTTGATAAAAAAGAGTCATTTACATTATTAAAACTGAATCTCTGCAACTATCACTGAACTCTAAATATTTCTTGGGGCAGTAAAGAAAAGCTAAAGTCAAAACAAGTCAATGAAACAGTGTTCCCTCTAAGCGGGCGGGTGTTGTGAGCAAACTTTTTTCACTGTGAGCTAAAAATATCGGGCGCCAGCAAGTTATGAGCCAAATAAATATGTTGCTTTCTACCACAGAACTTCCTTACGTTTGTATGGAATCTATCCCCTTTCAACTTTAGAGAGTGCCCTCTCGTTCTCCCTGCCTTAGCTACTAAGTCTATTCCCTTCAGTACCTTGAATGTTTCTATCATGTCCCCTCTCAATCTCCTCTGCTCAAGGGAGAAGAGGCCCAGTTTCTCTAATCTTTCGCTGTACGGCAACTCCTCCAGCCCCTTAACCATTTTAGTTGCTCTTCTCTGGATCCTTTCGAGTAGTACCGTGTCCTTCTTAAAGTACCAGTGCTGGACGCAGTACTCCAGGTGAGGGCGTACCATGGCCCGGTACAGCAGCATGATAACCTTCTCTGTCTCTTCAGTCCAGCATCTGCCCCTTCCATTCACTGTCTGTCTTTCCCTGCCATCTCTCCTCCTGCCCCCCCCCCCCCCCCCCCAATTTGGTCTAGCATCCATCATCTTCCTTCTGTTCCCCTCATGGTCTGGCATCTCTATCCTTCCCTCCCCCCTGTGGTTTTTAGCATATCTCTCTTCTCATTTCCTCCACTCAGATCTGATCATTCTCTGTTCTCTCTTCCCTTTTCTTCTCTGGTCTTCCTTCTCTATTTTCTGCCTCCATCTAAATTAAATTCTTTCTTACTATTTAGTCCCGTTTCCCTCTTTTCACTGTGTCTACACACAGCTTGTCACCCCTTTCCCTCACCCCTCCATTATCTTACTATTTTCTTCCCCCTTTATTTATCTCCTCCTTCCATCCAGTATGTGTTCTTTCCCCACTTCCATTCAGCATCTGCTCTCCCTTCTCAACTGACATCCATCTGCCTTCTGCTCTCTCTCCCTTCTTCTCACTTCCATCATCTGTCCCCTTCTCTCTCTCTCTCATCTCCTCCATTCCATCATCTGCCCCTTCTCTCTCTCTCCCCCCCCCCAACTTCCATCATCTGCCCCCCTTCCCCTCACCTTTGTGGGTCACTTTCTTTCCCCTGAGGGTGGCTCATGTCACAGGGGAAGCTTTGGCCGAGCAGAACCGCTTGATTGACAGTGGAACTTACTTGATTGATGTCGATGCTGGGGCCCGTTGCCGTTTGAAGGAAAAAAAAAAAGGTGGAAAAAAGGAACCTGTAAAGGCGAGAGGAAGGGAAACCTCCAGGACAGCTGCTTTTTGCCCTCCTTCAGCGGCCCAAGAGTTCAGACCAGCAGCGGCAGCTCTGTATGCTTTTAACTTCGGCTCTGTATGCTTTTAACTTCGGCACAGAGCTGCCCCTAATCAATAGTTTAGCGCGGTTTCATGAGGCAGCCTCGGGGCCTTTGATAGCCGGCCCGCTTCGATGATGCGATGTGGGCCGGCCTAGCAAAGGCCCCGAGGCTGCCTTATGAAACCGCGCTAAACTATTGATTAGGGGCAGCTCTGTGCCGAAGTTAAAAGCATACACAGCTGCCGCTGCTGGTCTGGAGGTGCGGAGACAAGGCAGGAGGCAAACGCGGTGGAAGGCAGGAGTCCCGGCACAGCGACTGCAACAGGAAGTTGCAAGTCAGCTGACGCCGGCCTTTCGTTGCGGCGGGGACCGAATCCTTCGCGGACCGGCAAGATTTTGTTTGCGGACCGGCGGTTGAAGAACTGTGCTCTACACTGTGTGCGCTGTGACGAGAAACTTGTGCGCTGCGAGGTAATATTTTGTGCGCCAGCGCACCCCAGCGCAGCTTAGCGGGAACGCTCCTAACCCAGCCATAGAAACTCAAAGAATCATCATCAGTGCTTTTACCTACAAAGAGGTTAGACATTTTTCAAATAGCCCATTTATCCAGGTAAATAAGTTTTGGAAATAGTCCTTATGTCCATTTATGTTTTGTTTTTACAGTAATGTTACACGATGATCATGACAGTTTGATCATGGAATATAGGGATGGGGAGAGAGGTTTATCTAGGGCACCCAATATTTGCACTAGCCCTACCGCAAACAGATGCTGTTCCTCTAAATTCCCTTAAAACCTTCTCTGCTCTAGTTTCCTTTCTAATGTACTATCAACTTATGGCATGAACAAAAACAAGCTTTCCTCATCATAAATCAGTAACCCCCTACGGCGTCACAGGTGTCCAGAAAGTTTGTAAGAATAAATGTCTTGGCGGCGCAGATTCTAATATTTCATAAACTTTTCTCTTGTTGCAAAAATTAAAAAAGTCTGGCCAATTCTTTGATATACAGCCAATAATATTTCACATTTGAGAACTATCCATGCTTTTCCCCACCACGTCACCCCTTCCCTCTAGATAAGATCGCCGCCGATGAAACTGAAATCTCAGCACCCTTTTTCTTCTCTATTTCCTTTCGAGATCTCTTAGTTACGCAAGTATGAACTTTGCCTCCATAAATTTAATTTTATATATAAAAAAAGTAATACTGAACTGCCCCTTCCCAGAGAAATGTGATAAGACATGTAGAATTAGGCGCTCCATCCAGCGCATAAGGCGCACACAGTAACACACCAAACGTGGTTTTCTAGTTGTGCTGTTACTCCTCATAAACATGTGCCTAGCAAAACGTTTTTCTATACAGAATCGAGATCCGTTTTATCCCTGCCACAGTTGTACATATAATGATAGCACAGACTTCCATCTTTAACCTTTGAAGAACCCATAAGATAATGCTTCCTACATATTCTCTTGGACCCTTCTTCCCTCACCCACCGTCTAGGCGCAGGAAACCATTTACATAGCTACTTCCCCCTGCCCGCTCCGTACAGAGGCCTCGAAGGATACTGAACACCGTCCGCTCCCACGGCTCCAGCATGTAGAGCGCCGTCACCAGCAAATACTGGTAATAAAGCCATGACATCTGCTTCCAGGCTCTACTCAGGGGCTGCAACGACGACTCCTTCCTTTCGGAGGGCAACGGCTTCATCCTGCTTCTGAGAGGAACCAACTGGGGGGGAAAAAAATAAAGCCGGTCGCAGCTTTCGGCCCTGAGAAACCTAACGGCCGCTCGGCTCACTGCTAACCGGACCGGAACGCCCACTTTGCTCCGCCTCCCGCCTTGACGCAGTCTCGGCCCATGTCACGTGAGCCGGGGTACGGCTAAAGGGGCGGATTGCGTCGCGAGCGAGAATTTGTGAGACGGAAAAACGTGCGAGGGCCTGGCCACCGTGGCGTGACGTAAGTGCGGCGCGCTCCCAGACAACGGTTCTTTCTTTTAGAGTCCAATAAATCACGACGTCAGGGTCAGGTAGTGATGCTCAGTCACAAGGGCGTGTTCTCTTAAGGGTTAGGAAGGGCAGTTTTGTTTTTTTCTTCATATGACTGCCAACTGCAATGTTGCCAGATAATTTATTATAATCCCGCCCAATTACCTTGAAAAAGCAGCCCCAAAACATCCCAGTGTACTAAAAAGTTATCAGCCCAACTAACTTTAAGTTGGGAGGGATAGTCTGCATGGAGGGCTACAAGCTAAGTCCAGCGAGTTTCCACTTTTTTTTCCTTCAGTGCTTTGCTAACGGAACGAAAAAAGTGAAAATTTCCTGGACTGAGAGGGAAGATTCTCAAAACTTTAAGGTGGTCGTTAAACCGCAGTTTAGTGTTCATGTATTTTAGCATCGGATTATCAAAACAGCTTTCCGTGGTCTTTTCCAAGCTTCCTTGCAATCTCCAACTCTTCCATGTCATGTCATGTATTACGACAAGATAAGAAAAAGAAATCCCTGAAGGGTATATACCACAGAGCAATACTATAATATCAGAGCAATGTACTCAAATTACAAAGTTAGAAATATTGTACATATTTATTAATTTAAAATTTGCAAAAATGTCACAAAATTTTCATAGAATAGCATACACAAAACACCTTGTCTGGTTTGGTTGTAGTGTTTGTATGGTGTTTTGTGTATGCTATTCTATGAAAATTTTGTGACATTGGCCTTAGGTATCTGGCCAATTGGAGTCTTAGGCCACTCTAATTTTCGTGGCTCCTGGCGATTCTGACCATATGCGAGTGCCATATCACAGTAATTTTCCCAGGGCTCCTGGCCCAGATATGCCAGCTACAAGTGGTCCCAGCTTTCTGCCTCCCGTCTTGCAACCGCTGACAAAAAGGCACAATGACACCCAGGCAGAGAATGCGGATCCAAGGTTCCATGCTTTCCCATGGAGACAGTGCGATTGGTCATTGCAGTGGTAGCTGCGGAGAGTTCCTTACCTCTCTGGATTTCACGGAAGCCTACTTGCACATTCCGATGTTTCCAGCCCACCGTCAATTCTTGCAGTTTCATGTCCCAGTACAGCATTATCTGTTCTTGGCTCTGCCCTTTGGGCTGGCACAGCTCCTTGTACCTTCACCAAGGTGATGGTGGTCTTAGCAGCTTACCTGAGAAAAATGGGTCTGCAGGTTTATCCTTACTTGGATGATTGGCTAATCAGGGCTCCCTCATTGGCCGAGAGTCAGCGCAGGGTAGATCAGGTGATCCAGCTGCTGGAGGATATGGGCTAGCTAGATCGTGAACTAGAAAAAGCAATCTGATGCCCACACAGTCACTGGAATATCTGGGAGTTCTTTTCGACACAGCTGCAGGCTGTGCCTATCTTCCAGAGGTGCACAGACAAACTGTGTGCCCAGATTTCTTTCCTTCTGGGGCTGCCAGCTCCTTTAGTGTGGGCTTATCTTCAGTTCCTGGGGTCCATGATGGCCACTATAGATGTAGTGCCATGGCCGAGGTTGCACATGTGTCCTCTCCAGCATTCCCTGCTCTCTCACTGGGCTCCGCACAGGAATGCTTACAGTCCTATCTTCCCTGGACTCTGGAGGCTCAAGCCAGCATGAATTGGTGGCTTCTCATGCTGTTGTTCTGCAGGGGTGTTCCACTGTGGATTGCCTCCTGGATCATGGTGATGACAGATATCAGCCTTCAGAACTGGGGAGCCCACAGCAATCATCCCATCCAGGGGTGTTGGACACCCTCTCAGAGGAAATGGTCAATCAACCAGTTGGAGCTGAGAGTCATTTGGCTGGCTCTGAAACGATTGTAGAAGACTCTGGAGGGACAAGCAGTCAGGGTCTTCTCCGAGAATGCGACAGCAGTAACCTATGTCAATCGCCAGGGAGGGATGTAGGGGTATTTCCGTATTCACACCTGAAGGTTAGGCCTCTGATGTCACCAAGCCTTAACCATTGTCTCAAGAAATCTTTCTGCTGCACAAGAAACTTTCCAGCATGAATTTTGCAAGAAGAAAGAAGTACACAGCTTTGCTGTTTCTGCCTGATGCATTATGGGTATGTACCAGAATGTTATACTATTCAAGGACATTCATCTGTGTCTTCATAATGGGACTATGTGATTCTGAGGGAAGGTATTCTGCTCTTATCTGTCTAACGGCCCTGGGTCTTCCAGCCTATATGATACTTTCCACAGAAAGGCTATTCATCCAAGTTCTGTTTCTGGATTGGTCTGAGGAAGTCATCTGATGAGATCCAAGAAGGAAGGTGCTAATTATTAGTTAGTCTGTGTTGATATGGGGGGGAACTCACATCTTCCCACAGGTGTTCTGCGTAACCTTTTCTTTTAATAATAAGACCTGTAAGTTACCTACTGTGACTCTCTAACTCAGAGAGAGTGAGATTTGGACTTTTAAACAGCTCTGAATTCAGCACTAAACGGAACTTGTTTGCTGATGAATTGTAGCCTTACCAAGGATTGACAAACACGTGTACCTTTAACAAAAGGATTTCTGACGTCTCCCGAAGCTAACAAGAAGGTTTCCCTTCCACCTAATTTCGCCAGAGAGGCTAATCCAACAGGTGAGAATACGGAATTTACACTCTTATCAGCTGGGTTAGATAAGGATCCAATTGTGATAGGACAAGGGTTGTAAAGCTCCATTGGTGATAATATAATCATTTGCTAATCAGGGATTATTATTATAAGGAATTGTTTAGTGTGTGTGTAACAAGTAGAATTACTTAATTGTCTAACAATTAGATTGTGATAATTATGTACTGAGTTTCATTTGTGTAATCAGATATTTTTAATTATTGCAGCTGGCTTGTGAATTATATTTTTCTATTTTCGTAATAAAAGTATTTCTCATTAGCCTGGGTCTTGTGTCGTGTAAACAGGCAATAGAGCTGAACCTGGATCAGCGTTTATGGTTTTCCCTAGACAAACTTAACAGAGACGTAATGTGTTTATGAAACTGCTGAGGTAACCATAAATCTTCTTACAGGGAACAAGTGTACCCCCCTTCTCCCCAGTTCAGGAAGCTCGCTTTCTGTTTATATGGGCAGAACATCAACTCCAGGTGCTATCAGCAATTTGTTTCCTTAAATTCCATGCCAACACTAATATATGTGCTTACCAAGATCCACCAAAGAACACCTCCCCTTTCCTCTCCAACAGACTGTCTCTCCTTTTCTTCACAATGATTGTCCTCTTCTCCCCCTCTTTGAGTACTTACCGATTTAGAAAGTACCCTCTACTGTGGATGGGCCAAGTATTCACTTGAACTGTCATTCTAACTGACAGAAGCGTCTACATTAAGAAAGGATTTTTCAAATATATTCTTAAATTGGATTAAAGTAATATACAGGCAGTCCCCGTTTTACAAACATATGACTTACGTCAGACTCATACGAACGGGGGTCCTCGTTAAACCTTCGGTGTCCCAACGCACCCCTCTCCCTCCTTCCTGAGTCCCAACAAGCCCCTGTCTCTTCCTCCCTCAATTCTGTGTCTCAGGTTCGCAGCACACTTCCCTCCCATGGCCGGCTCCCTCCTCCTTCCAGCCACAGTCATTTCTCTTGACAAAAGCTGTGGACAGCGGGGCTTCTATGCATGACCTGGAAGCCTTCCCTCTGATGTCAGAGGCCAGACGTCAGAGAGAAAGCTTCTGAGTCAGCTGTAGGAGTCACTTCCCCACGGCTTTTGTCAAGAGAAATGACTGCAGTTGGAAGGAGGAGGAGGCTGGCCAGAAGAAGGTAAACACTCTTAGGAAGGGGGCACGAACCTGGGACACAGAATGGAGGGAGGGAGAGGAGCGCATTAGGAATTGGGAAGGTGGAAGCATAATCTTGGACAAAGGATGGATGGAAGGAGGGAGGGGGCATGGAATTGGGCCTTAGGATTGAAGAATGGAGGGAGGGAAAGAGATGCTGAGGTTGGGAAGGGAATAGAAAGGGAGAATTGGGTGTCTGAGTGAGAGGGAAAGAGAGATGGTACACATGGGGAATTAAAGAAAGAAGAGAATTGTTGGGCACAGGGAGGGAGAGAGAATTATTGAACATGGTGGTAGGAGATGAGTGAGGTAGAGAGAAGAGATATGGGGAAGAGAGAGAGGTATGGGGAAGAGAGAGATGAGAGGGAAAAATGGATGTGGTGTGGAGAGGGAACAATGGGATGGATGGAAAGGGATGCAAGAGGGGCCTCAAGGAGGTGGGAAGAATACTAGGATATGAGTTACATACAAATTCAACTTAAGAATGGTTTTGAAAAAACGGAACCCGTTCCTAACCTATGAACTGCCTGTATACTATAAGAGAAATACGTCTAAAAACCCACCTAAATTGGCAATTAGACAATCAAAAAGACAGGTCATCCAAGTACCAATAATTGAAACGGGTTTTAGATGTACACCGAGTGAAAAAGGGCATTTTTCAAGGAGTGGTTAGTGCGGGAGGTAGGCGGGATGTGGGCCAACCTAGACTTAGTCGTCCTGCAGTGATAATCAAAAGTTTAACAAGACTGCCTAGATGGAACTTATAGACTGTGACTTAGGCCATCTAAAAACAGGTCTAAGTGTCCAGAAGGTATCCAAAGTGACCAAATAACCACTGCAGGGACAAAGTACAGACCCCCACACACTCCCTCAGTGATCACTGACCCCACCGCCATAAAATTTGGAATAAAAGTGTACATACCTGCCTCCAGAACATCAGCACCTGGCATAGGAAAGCGTAGTAGAGTTGCACAGAGGTGGCTTAAGTAGTCTAGGGGGTGGGCTAGTGAACCATAGAGAGGAGGACCCAGGCCCATAATCCATTCTATTCACTGCATTCATGGTTGAAAAATGTGAGGTCACCAAAAAAACCCCAAACCCTAATGTACTGCCATATAGAGGCCACCTGCAGCCATAAGGACTATTGGGGTAGTAGACAGGGAGGTATAGTAGGTTTTGGGGGCTCACCATGACCTATAAGGGAGTTGTAATGAGATGTTTATGTGGCACCCTTTTTGTGACGTTCACAGCAGTGCCCTGTAAAGTGCCCCACTACTCTGTTGCCATGTCTGGGTGGCCAGTCCATCACTTTGCTGACCCCTCTCACGTCCAAAAGGTGTTTTTCTAGGTGTTTTGGACTTGGATGATTTTTTTGGGATGAGAATGGGGTATAAAGATAGATGAGTTAGCGGTCTGGACGATCAAGCGACTGGATGTAGAATTAGACGATTCTCGAAAAAAAAAAAAAAAAAAATTTTGGACATATTTTTCAAGAATGGACTTTGGACAACTAGCACCTTAGGCCCAAAACAGACGTAGACCTTTTTTTATTATGCCACTCCACATGTACTGCTGAGGTATGAGTGAATGGTTTAAAGTAAATGGAACTGAAGATAAAGTAGAGAGGGGCACCAGGCAGAACTATCTATCGATTTCTATTTTGCCATTGCTACAAAATAATTAACCAATAAAATAGGAAACCTCATATATTCATAGGATGACAATCAGAGGCTTGTGAACAAGGGACGCTGCAGCACTCCCAAGTTTGAAATGTTCGCTGGCATGCATTGTTCTGCTGACTCTGTGCCAAAACCATCTGTGCTTTTCCAAACTTGGCAGGCTGGTACTTCCTGGTTGTGCTAATCCTGTTATGCAAAAGATTTATACTAGCTCAAAAGTTTTGAAAATGTTTACTGTTCTGATGCATAGGTTTATTGGATGGATGTGGCTTGCTGTCAAGAAGTAGTTATTTGTGCAGCTTTCAGAGAAGATTCTCCTAAAGAAAGTATTCAGGTGTGAGGGCACTATTCCCACTATAAAATTATTACTTATGATCATTAATAATATTTCCTTCTCTGCAAATGAGCATCATCACAATCTTCATCTATTATGAGTTAGATAATTACTACAATAAAATTCCCTTCTATGGAAATGATGTACTATTGTTATAATCTTTATTTATCATGGGTTAGGCAAGAGCTTGTTCTGGCTTCATTACTGATCACCTGTAGTTCTTCTGATTCAACATGCTCTTCTGGTTTATGTCAATTTTGAAGTTTTTGTGAACAGGTTACCAGCCTATAGCACAACCCTCAACAAAAGCAAAATAATTTGTCTCATCCGTTACAAATTCTTGACAGAATTTAGTAGACTATTAGGCTACCTATATATCTAACAGCGGAGGCTGTCTTGTATTCCCATCTATGAGTGCAATACACAAAAAGGGGAGATTAAATATGTTTAAGCCACTGTTGCTCACCTGTAACAGATGTTTTACATGACAGCAAGTTTAATTAGGCATACGAGTGGGTGGTGACATCACATGTTGGCGGGGACAGAACAGCTCTTCCAGAACTCAGAGCTCATCTCTTTATTGTCAATTTCTCAGGAGAAGCCTGCATACAAATACAGTGCAAAGGTTGCAAGATTGCACAGTTTGTCCACTACAGCTCGACCAGATGCACTCTCTTACTGTGGACTGGTCCCACACAGTAGTGCAACGTCAAATGTATGAAGTGAGAACTAGATCGCTGCTGTACTAATGGTATCCAGTGAAACAGAATTCAGAGGAGCCACAGTAGTTGAACAGATTTTACTTTAGTGTTTAGAAAGCACCCGCATGTTTATAATATTGGATACAGGATAGTTAATTCACTAACATTCCTTTGGTGATTGCCAGTGTTCTCTCCAGAAATTTTCCAGCCGGGTGGCATGAAAAAGTAGCCGGGTAGGACGGGACAGGGAAATTTTGTGGTGGGAAAAATTAAATGTGCACTATTTTTATTAGTTAATTATTATTAATTATTTTCCAATGCTTAATATGACTTCCTTTTTGAAGGTTTGACACTTAGGCAGTGTTCCAGTAGCATTTAAGCCACCCTTGAAAAAAAAGTAATGCAGATCCTCTTATTCCGAATAACTACTGGTATCAAACCTTCCATTTCTTTCAAAACTTCCATACTTGAGAGAGTGGTATTCAACCAACTTCAAACTCATGTTGAATCAGTTAATGCTTTGCATCCCTGGCAATCTGGTTTTTGTTTAAGACATAGCACAGAGACAGTAGTTCCTGCCTTAGGGCTCCTTATACAAAGCTGCAATAGCAATTCTGCCACAGCAAATGCATTGAAGCCCATAGGAATTGAATGGACTTTGGTGCATTTGCCATGAGGAAATCGCTACTGTGACTTTGTAAAAAGGTCCCTTACTGAGTGAACTCCATAGTCACCTAGATCAGTGTTTCTCAACCTCTTCAAGCCAAGTACACCCTAAATCTAACAAATACCAACTGAGTATCCCAGCCCAAGCTCCGCCCCTGACCCCACCACCATTATAATAGTTCTCATTGTAATGCGATTTCTTCCATTAATTTTTCATGTACAAACAATATAATCTTATTAATTCATCATGGTAACCACAAAATAAATTTAAAAAAACACAAAGCATACTGTATGCAGAGAAAATGATAATTATTATTTATATTTGTTTTATTTTTCAAAGAGGTCAAGGCAGATGATTTTAAAATATGCAACGTCACCTCAGTAACAACTATAGAAAAATAGACAAATATAGTGCAAAATATAGACTGCAGATTATAAATTCTCAAAACTGACACATTTCGATCACTAAATTGAAAATAAAATAATTTTTCCTACCTTGTCTGGTGATTTCATTAGTTTCTGGAAGTAGCGGGAGTAGAATCCCTGACCCCTTTGGTCCGGAGGCACCTCTTCGATGGCATTGAGAAGAAGGAGGGATTGGATCTCCCTCAGGAGGAGGGGGGTTTGGGAGGAGTGAGAAGCAGACTCTATGGGAGGATTGTCTGGTGGAAGAGTCTGGAAGTTGAGAGAGTAGCCATGGCGAATGATGTTGAGGACCCATTGGTCTGATGTGATGACCTCCCAACAGCTGAGGAAGATTTGGAGGCGACCTCCGATAGGCTGAGGAAGAGGCAATGATGATGGGAGACTGGCTATGCCCTGGAGGAAAAAGTCAAAAGGACTGAGATGGTTTTGACGGAGGGAGAGGCTTGGCAGGTTGGTGAGACTGTGAGCGAGCCTGAGATTGATGCTGTTGACGAGGTCGGCAAGACTGCTGTTGAGGCGGGTTGAGAGGTCTGGCCGAGAACCTGCGCTGGTAGGAAGACTGCTGTCTGTAGGTGCGAGCAGGTAGAGTCTTCTTTTTAGGTTTAATCAGAGTGTCCCACCTGGTCTCATGTGCTGAGAGTTTCTGGGTTGTTGAGTCCAGGGACTCTCCGAAGAGTTCATCACCCAGACAAGGTGCGTTAGCCAGGCGGTCCTGGTGGTTAATGTCCAGGTCAGAGACTCTCAGCCATGCCAAACGTCGCATGGCCACCGCCATGGCAGATGCGCGAGAGGTCAGCTCAAATGAGTCGTAGATGGAGCGAACCATGAATTTCCTGAGTTGGAGGAGGCTGGAAATATGTTGCTGGAAAAGAGGGACCTTACGTTCAGGAAGGTATTTCTGTAAGGAGGAGAGCTGTTGCACCAGATGCTTCATGTAGAAGGAGAAGTGGAAGGTGTAGTTGTTGGCTCTATTGGCTAACATGGCATTTTGGAAAAGGCGCTTACCAAATTTATCCATGGTTTTTCCCTCTCTGCCAGGAGGGGTGGAGGCATATACACTGGAACCCTGAGATTTTTTCAAAGTAGATTCCACCAGGAGGGACTCGTGGGGCAATTGAGGCTTATCAAATCCTGGGATTGGAATAACCCGGTACAAGCTATCCAATTTACGAGGGGCTCCAGGAACCGTGAGGGGAGCTTCCCAGTTTTTATAGAAAGTTTCCCGTAAGATGTCGTGGACGGGCAACTTCAGAAATTCTTTGGGAGGTTGCTCAAAGTCTAGGGCATCGAGGAAAGCCTGAGACTTTTTAGAGTCGGACTCTAAGGGAATGGAAAGAGCTGCTGACATTTCCCTAAGGAATTTGGAGAAAGAGGATTGCTCTGGTTTGGAGACTGTGTCGGTCATGGAGGGTTCTTCGTCAGTTGACGAAGCGTCCTCCTCGGTACCGTGAGGGGAGTCTTCCCACAAATCTGGGTCCCTAACGTCGGGGTGCGTACGTTTGGACATCGGTGTGGAGGGCTCGGCATGGCGGGTCTTTGAAAGAGATTTGCCTGAGCGCACCGAGGCGGTACCGGGTGAGGAAGACCGATGTCGTTCCTGGGACCGGACAGGGTCGGCAGCATCACGGGTATGTACTGTAGGTGTTTCTGCCAAGAGCACCGGCATGGAAGTATTAATCGGTACCGAGGGGGTCGACACCGATGGGACAGTGTGAGGCTCGGACCGGTCCTGTACCGGAAGGTGCGGTGCCAGCAACGCCGGCAACAGTTGTTGGAGCTGTTGTTGCAGCTGCTCCTGTAACTGTGTTTGGAGTATGGCCGCGATGCGGTCGTCCAAGGGAGGCACCGGTACCGCTTTTTTCTTCTTCGGTACCATAGGTGCCGCTCTACGCTCTGGCGATGAGGAGGCCGATGATGAGGCACTCACCGAGATCGGAGCGGAGCGTTTGCGGGGCCGGTGCGGTGCCGGGAGGGCCGGTGTCGCAACCGTGGCAGGAGGGCGCTCAAGGGAAGTGGGAGGCTTCTTAGCCAGCTTACCTGGGCCCAACGACCCCGAGGAAGGGTCCGGTGGTGTCGATGTCTTCGGTGCCGACTTTTGTGGTGCCGTCGACGTCGCAGCTGGTTCCATGGCAGATCCGGTACCAAACAAAATATTTTGCTGGATCTGCCGATTTTTCAAAGTACGCTTTTTAAGCGTAGCACAGCGGGTGCAGGTGTCAGCCCGATGCTCTGGACCCAAGCACTGGAGGCACCAATAGTGTGGGTCGGTGAGGGAGATCGGGCGTGCACACCACTGGCACTTCTTAAAACCCGGTTGAGGGGGCATGAATGGAAACACGGCCTCCGCAAAATCGAACCCGGAGGCCTGTATGGTGGCAACAGGCCCCGCCGGGGCCGGCCTGAAAAAATAAGGAAAACTCGACGAGTTTTCCTTATTTTTTTAAAACAAAAATAAAGGGAATCCGATAAGAAAAAATACGCGAGCGGGAAGGTAAAAATTAGTTTTTCAACGGCCGTTGAAAACACATGCGTCTTCTTCGCTCCGCGGAAACGAAGAAACTGGGGACCACGTTCTCCTCCGTCGGGTGGGAAGGCACTCGCGCATGCGCAGTGCGGCCAACTAGAACTTTCTAGTTAAAAAGGTCCGTACCGGGGCTCCGTCGGTGACGTCACCCATGCGTTAAGAATATGCTGCCTGCTTGTCCTGGGATAACTTCTATTTAAGTAGAATTGGATTACTATATATATTTTGACTCCTAAGGCAGGCAAGTTTCCACCAAAACATGGCTCCATGTTGAATCAGAGTTTTATGTCTCGTTTGAATAAAAATTTACTGGTTGGAAAAGCAATCTGTCTGACCCCTACTTTTGCTTGATCTGGCCCAGTCCCTGCATAGGGGTGTTCCCTTTGCCTTTTTGGCTTTCTTTACATAGCTCTGGATAACCACACTTGAGCTTCTCTCTCCACACTATTTAGGGCTGGTTGGTTATACTGCATTCAAGAAAGAGATCTCACCTGTTGTTTCTAAAAAGGATTGTTCCAATGGTGCTGGAAAGCCTCACAAGACTCCTCCACCATTCAAGTTTCAAGTTTATTAAAAAATTTTTATACAGCTTATTCAAATTTCTAAGCGGTGTACAGCAATAATAAAAAAAAAAGTAATCTTTAAAAGAAACAAAACCAATTAGTGTTAAAATATTGTACAATACAGTATCAAGTTAGTAGACTTTAACATAAACACATATACTAACTGGACACAAATGGGAAAATAGGACTGAACTACAATAATTTAAGATAAAGCACACTTAGCGATAAAACAACAGGTAGGGAAAGGGACTGTAGTTAGTTTAGTCCTAAAAAGGACAATTTTATCCAAAAGCATCCTCAAATAAGAATGTTTTGAGTTTTGCTTTAAACGGCTTTATCGAGGTTTCCACACGTAAGTGACTGGGCAATGAATTCCATAGGATGGGTGCAGAACGATGGTGTTTTTCAAATCCATGAATGCCAAGGATTTTGACCACACAGATATTCAAAAAACCCACTGGTTCAAGAACAGGCTTAGAGCAAAATATTGTTGACGCCATGACTGCAGCAAGGGCTCTCATTCCAGCTAACATAAATGTTCCAACAGTTGCACCCACACTGCTTCTCTGGAAAAAGTAGTCAAGCACACAGCAAATCCTCTGCCAAGGAACAGTCCTTTCCTCCTCCTCAATTCAACTTTCCTACACCCACAAAGGCCATCACTCCTAGTCCCCACTATCAGCTGTTTTACCTCTTCAACAAGTTGATGGCACAGCACTTCCTGCTTCAAATGCTGCTGGGACCTGCACATCAACTGGTGGATCTGACCATGCCTGCTGCTAGGGATGCGACATCACCCCAACTACCACTGCTAATGACGCATGATCATTACCTCGATCCCTGTACCTCGACTCCCATCATCTCCCTGGAACATCCATCCTCTGACAAAGCTTCTGCTCCCAGAAGCCTATCATGGAAGTACGACCACTGTTTCAATGGTTTCAGTCTTATTTTTCAGAAAGATCATCAAAAGTTATCTTTAATAATTCCACCTCAGACCTGATATCTACTAACTATGGCATCCCACAGGTGTCAATCTTATCTCCCATACTATTTAACATCTTTTTAGCCCCTCTGCTGACTCTCTGTCAATCTATTGGGTTTACAGCGTTCGCCTACGCGGATGATCTTCAACTCCTGCTTCCATTAGATATATATTCCACAGAGGAATTCCAAAATATCAATAAGAAATTAAGTACAATCTCTGATTGGCTTGATGAAAATAAATTAGTAATGAATACAGATTAAACAAAAATAATACACTTCCCTTGGAAAGAAGGACTAAAACTCACCGCTCCAATAAACATAAATAATATCCAATTGCAGGAAGTCACTAAGATTAGAGTTTTAGGGGTTATTCTGGATCAAAAATTGACATATCATTATCACATTAGTGCAGTAGTAAGAGGTTGTTTTCAGAGGTTAAGAATTTTCTATTCTATTTTTATCAATACTTTTAAAATTTCTTACTCTCCTTTTGTATTTTCCTTTCATGTGTCCTTTACTATACTTATTGTAGTTCTCCCTACTTCCCTTATGTATTGGTATGTCATGTTCATGTGTGTTGGTTTTAGTTAATAATTAAGATCCTATTTTAATTGTAAATCGCTTTGAATTAATGATATTGCGATACATCAAAATTTTAATAAAACTTGAAACTTGAAAAAAATACAATGATAAAAAATACAGTGGTAAAAATCCAACCGGACCTTAAAAGGAAGGCGTGTTCACCGAAACACGGACTGTGTAGGGTCCGGTTGGATTTTTACCACTGTATTTTTTATTGTACTTTTTTCATTGAATTTTCATGTTTTTTATATGTCAGTGTATAATAAATTATCTCCAAAACATCTGTATCCACAGTTTTTTGTTTTTATAGGTGGATTGTTTTCACTGTGGATCATTGGGTCTCCCCATTTTTCTTTGTTGTGCTACCCTTCAAGCCCATGCCAAATGTGCCATCAAACTTGTTACTTGGAAGCCAGTTACCTCATGACCAGCAAACTATAAGTGCTCATTCCCTATCCATCCTACACCCAGTTCTACCACAACCAGGTCATCTTCAGAATGCCCCAAATTCCTTCCAAAGGAGGTATCCACATTGCACATCAATCAAATCATCAGGCTCATCTCCTCTTACCCGGAGCTTCACTCTACTCCAGAAGACCAACATCTAGTTTTATCAGGAAAATTATATATGAAAGCTAATAATGTATGTCTTTTAAACTTACATTCAAAAGAACAGGCCGTATACCTTCTATAAATAAAATATCCATGTCCCATCTGTGTCAGCTCACTACATATCTGCTACACAGGGAGGGTGCCATCATTCTATGAGTCACTGGCCCTTAATCTCTATTAAATACTTGCATAAGTCTCTATTAAAATAGTTGCATAACTTTTTATATTGCAACACTTGCTGTATGTAATTTTAAAATGAAATTATAAAGCTTATATCCTTGTAAATAGGTGATTTATATAAATACATTTTTATACACACATTTTATATATAAAAATCACATATATATGCATATACACACATAGTCTGCTGGTTTACTTACGATAACAAGGCATGCGATAACTGTCTAAAAAATAGATACAGAGATCTTCCAGTAATATTTTCTTTCATTGATATTTAAAAACTACACATTATGTAATGAGCGTGGTTTGCTTTAAACATTCTTTCACTAATTCTGCCCTTCTCAGGCTCTCCCCTGGCACTATTAAATGATCCTTCAATAGGGATCATTTTAATATTTGTCTAAGGAAGCAACTGATCTGACTGCACAGTTCTTACATCATTTTGTCAGTAAATATGTTGATACTGAAATTGTAGTCTACAGTGGTCAGGCATCAGGATACACTTTCCTTGCGTGCCCCTTTTGTGTTAAGATTTCCACATAAATGTGTTGGGCATTTTCAAAATAATTTGTAATCTTCTCATCTTTGTATCTTTTTAAACATTAACCCTAGAACAAAGATCTCTGTGCAAATTAGTTTACTTACATGCCAATTAATTGCAATAAAATTGAAATGAATAATTATTGCAGTTAATTGGCAATAATTAAAATGTGTTGCATCTGCCTGCCTAGATCCCCTAGTGTGCAAATCAAAAGGCATAGTCAGAGGAATAGCAGGGGCATTCCTAAATGCTGCGCACAAAGTTATATAATAGCCCATTTCTGAATCAGTATGCCCTGAGTTACGTGCTGGCCTTTACACTGTTTCAGCTGGCATAACTACCGGAACATAACTTTTGGTGCAGAAATGGGCTTCAAGTGCTTTTCTATAAATGCGCTCAACCCAGAGTGCCATTTATAGAATACAGTGTTCCCCTGCAAATTCACGGTTCATGAATCGCGAACCTGGTCATTCATGGTCTATTCTGACCGCCTTTTTCTGTAGTATAGTCGGGCTACACCAATCAGTAGCTGCGTGTCAAAACAGCTCCTGATTGGTGTAGCCCGACTTTACTACAGGAAGAGGCGGTCGGAGCAGACCGCGAATGATTTCCTTCACCCGCTGGTGCTCCAGCTGCCCTCTCCTGTCTCCCCTACCTAAAAACCACATTTACAGTTTTTCAAAATTCATGGGGGGGGGGGAGTCCTGTATGCAACCCCTGCAAATTTTGGGGAGTACTTTACTGCTCTGTACTGATTTTTATTCATACTAAAATCTCGGTGCCATTTTTAGAATTTTCTCCTACAGGTATAAATGAGGTTAGAGTATATGCCCTTGTTGTAGACTATGGAAATTGGTAGATTGGATGAGAGCTTTTTCCTTTTTCTGTATTTGATAAGATTTGCTGATCTTTTTCTTTAAATGTCTCTATTCTATTGATTCTCTTCAAACATTCAATTACCAAGAAAGAAAAGATTTGTCGAAACGAGTGTAGACCATGCTTTGATATCACTGCCTGTTTCTAGGGCCAGCAGTGAGCACAGAAGGCAATGCCCCCACATCTGCCTGCTGAATTTTGTTGCTACTCTCCTGCCACCATGCAGATGGCCAAGAGAAGCAGCATCATAGACCATGTGAATGAACAAGGAGGTGGAGGGAAGAAAGGGAAACAGAAAGAACAATTGCTGGATAATGAGGGAAGGAGAAGAGAAAAGGGCAATGCTGGATGACGGGAACAGAGAGAGAGAGAGAGAGAAAGAAAAAACAGGACCTTGATGGCTAGAGATGGGGGAAGGATGATGCATGGTAGAGGAGAGTTAAACACTCATGCACTCAGAATGACTTTAGATGTGTACTGAATAATAAAATCATCTGTTGGCCAGTTTATAAGATTAATCGTGTGATTAAAAAATTTAAATCAACATGCAGCCCTTATTCCACAGTCAGGGAAAAATGCTTGAGTACCTGAATAAATTCATGTAAACTGTTCTGAGCTCCATCTGTAGAATGGTATAGAAAATGGAATAAATAAATATTAAAAGAGGTGGAAAGAAGCACAAACAGCTAGCATGGTTGAAAGGTGATGTGAAAGAGGCTATTAGAGCCAAAAGAACATCTTTCAAAAAAAATGGAGAAAAAAGGATTGAAATTAAGAAAATAAGCAGCAGCATAAGCACTGGCAAGTTACATACAAAGCATTGACAAAGAAGGGAATAGAAGAAGCTTGCCACAGAGTCAAAAACTCATAGTAAAAATCTTCCAGATATATCAGAAGCAGAAAACCTGTAATGGAATCAGTGCGAATGTTAGATCATCAAGGAGTAAAAGGAGCACTCAGGAAGCACAAACCCAGAGCAGAGAGACTTACTCTTTTGTTGTTGTTTGGTTTTTACCCTAATTTTTTAATTTAAAAAAAAAATTTTAATTATTTTTTTATTGTAAACCGCTTAGATTTGCCTCTTGGTTTCATATTTGTGGTATATTAAATAAATTGAACTTGAATTACCAAATATATTCACCCATTAAACCACGTCTGTCTGAGTCAGCCAAGGGAAATCTTGCCTCACCAATTTAATTTCTTTGAAGTTTTGAATAAACATCTGGATAAACTATAACCGGTTGATGTAGTGCATCTAGATTTTAAGAAAGCATCTGATAAAGTCCCTTATGAGAAACTCCTGAGAAAATTTTAAAAAGGTATGGAATAGAGAGCAATGTTCTACTGTGGATTGGACACTAGTTAAAAAAAACAAAAGAAAAGAGGGTAGGATTAAATGGCCATTTCTCTCAATGGAATAAAGCAGGAGTGTCAAACTCAATCCATGTAGGAAAAGGCATTCATAGGGGAGGCCGCAAGCGAAGCGCCCCCAAGAAATCTGGTCACATCTGGATAAGACATAAGCGAATTGGAACCACTTTGCATCCTGAAACAGGAGAGGCCTGCCACCTGTACCTTGAGGGAAGCCACCACTAGGGCTAGACCTGCTTGCAGGAACGCTAAGACCACCAGAATGGGAGCACGCAATGGCTCCACCTGGTCTCTGGCATACCACTGCTGTCAAGTTCTCCAAGCCTTGGCTTAAGCCACCATAGTAGAGAGCTTTTTGGACCTTAAAAAGAGTAGCAATGACTTTGTCAGAGTAGCCCCTTTGAGTCAAGGCCTTGTGCTCAAGTGCTGGGGATTCTCCATAGGGACCAGTCCCTGGCTGAGAAGGTCATGAAGAGGGAGCTTGCTGAAGATGGATGAGATCTGCATATCGGACAGTGAGGCCAGGATGAGTCAAGATCCTGTGGATGACTAGACCCACCCTGGGCCAATGTGGAAAGACATAAAGGAGCTCCTGAATTGGCAAGGGCTAAACCAATGTGTCTAGTCCTAAGCTTCCTGGCTCTGTTCTTTTAACTGAAGAAGCGCTTGACTTTTGAATTCTTAGCTAAAGCCATCAAGTCCATCACTGGTCTGCCTCGATGCACAAATGAGTCGCCCATTGCAAGAGAGACCACTCTCCCAGGTCCAGGGCACATTCTCCACTCTGGCCACATGCGCCGCAGAGAGAGCTTGAAGGTGCACTTCCTCCCACAGGAATAGTATCCATGCCTCCTGACACAAGGGAGCAATTCTGGTTCCTCCCTGCCGATTCACACACCACTGCAGTAACGTTGTCAGAAAAAACCATTACTGCTTTTCCTTTGAGGGTTTTTGTAGAGCTCTCAATGCCAGCCATATGGCTTGAAGCTCTGGACGTTTGATCAACCATCCCTTCTGATAGTAAGTCCACTGGCCCTAAATGAAGCAGTCTCTGTAATGAGCTCTCAAGCCGAAAAGACTTGCGTTGGTCATGAGTGTGATCCACTCCATGGACCGAAGGGGGCATGCACTTTGATAGGGCCATTCGCTTAAGTCACCAGCATAGGCTGCTCCTTGCTGTCTTCGACAATCCAGGCGCTGCAGCAGAGACACCACAGTCTCCACTGCCTACTTGCATTCTGGCTTGGATGGAGCCCTAATCAACCAGTCATCCAGATAGAGGTGTATTTGGACCCCCATTCTGCGGAAGTGATCCGCTAATACCACCATCACTTCTGTGAAAATACGAGAGGCAGCTGCCAGCTCAAAGGGCAGGGCTGCAAACTGGAAATGTTGCTGGAGAACATGAAATCGCAGATTATTTCCTATGCCCTGGGAATATGAAGATAAGCTTCTGTCAAATCCAGTCTAGGAATTCCCCTGGAGTCACCGTTGCAATGACCGTACTGTTTCCATCTCAAATCGCATAATTTTCAGAAATGTATGGACTGCCTTGAGATCCAGAATGGGTTTCCAGTCATCTGAGCCTTTATGTTTTATTAAAACTTGTTATATCGCTCATTCTTACTAAAGGTCCAAATGGTTTACCAAATATATCCAAATAGCTAGGATCGACCTATAATTTAAACACACATCAGAAAATCATCTTACATACTCACTCTAATAGCCATACTTTTAAATTGGCATGATGAAGTATAAGGAGTATCTCTCTGAGCCCTATTCTTCTTCAGGGACCAGCTCTACGGCTTGAATGCCCAAGAGCCACTATAGCATTGCTCGGAACCTGGACTCCTTTTCTGGCCTTCCGGTAGGAGCATCCAGAAACAAATCCAGGGGGAAATTAAAGAAGTCTATCTTGCTCCCCTCCCATAGGATGTGCAGTACCCATCGGTCCAAGGAGATTAGTTCCTATTCCCGTCAAAACACCGACAACCGGCCTCCAATGCAAGAAGGCACGGGTGGAATCCTGGCATCATTGGGACTTCTTGGAAGACGGACTAGTGCGGGAACCCAAAGCCTGTTGGCATCTGGAGTTGCTATAGCACTGTCTATACCCCTATGAAGATCTCCGAGTGGACGAGTCCATGACAGCCTGGCAGAACCTGCATGAAAGACAAAAAGTACCACCACTCCCCCCCAGGGGGATGGAAAGTTCTGTTGTTTGGGAGAGACTTAGGGTGGCAGTCTGTTACGCTGGCCATGAGGTCATTAAGCCCCTTGCCCTTTGAAGGGTAACCTATTCAGTGTTGCTTTAGAGGTCAAATCACCAGCCCATTGACGGATCCAAAACATCCTGCAAGCAGCAACTGAATAAGCTGAGACTGCCTAGAACTCTTATAAGGTCATACAAGGCATCCGCTACATAATCCATTCCTTCCAGCACCAGCTAGAATTAGGCATCCTCCTTCGCCAGTGATACCCAGCTCAAAAAATTTCTTTAGCACCATGTTCACCCTGTGATCCTGAGAATACTTAATCATCACTCATCCTTCACTAGGGAGAGCTGTGCACTTGGTGACCAGAGCCAATACTAAGTCCACCTTTGGATGCTCAAACCTGTTGAAATTCCAGTCCCATAGCATAAAGCTTAGAGAAAACCTTAGTCACTTTAAAAGAGCTCTTCGTAGTCTCCCACTGCTCTGTGACCAGAGCAGTGAGATTTGAATGTGCAGGAAAAAAGGATGTCAAAGCATTAGAGTGGCTCATGACTGTACACTGAGAAATTGAGGGCTGACCTTCCAACTTCAGTTATTTCAAGACATCCGTAATGAAATGGTGGACTGAGACCAACTTAAACAGCCGGCGTATAGAAGGATCATCACCTGGATCAGTGCTTCCTAAGGCAACCTGCTGAACAGTTCCACAAATGGAATCAGTATCATCCATGGTGGAAGCACTGTCTGGTGATAAAAGAGGCATATCATCGGTATGCCAATTAAGGCAATCTGGGTCCGTAGGATTGCGAGCACTGGGGACCTGAGCAGTGATTCCTGCTAAAGAAGGCACTGGCTTAGAGCCTTGCAGCATGTCTAAAGACTGCGCCACATGAGCTGGGTCTATAAGATAGGCTTTCCACATGAACTGGACAAATTTCAAAGCTTTCAAGACATTAAAGACTTGCCTTTTCCAATCTGCCTTTGGGTCTGATATTCCTCAAAATGAGCATAATTATTAAGAAGATATTAACGTTGTTTTTTTTGAGTGGTATTTTTTCCTTCTTGTATGATTGCAAAGATCTTTCCTATATGTCATGGAATTCCTTTCTTACCTCTATTGAATATATGTTTTAATGGTTAACTGCAGAGAACTGTTGTAAACTTCTGTGGGATCTCAAATTTTAATAAACAAACTAGACAAATTCCAGGCAAAATCCACACACAGAGGCCGAAGATGACTCTTGACGGATCCCAGTCGAGGCTTTAAAGGGGTCCCTGGACTCTGTATGCTTGCGCTTCACGCCATCACCAGAAACAGGTACCGGACCTGGAGGGGGTGAGGCCCAAAGTTCCCACCGCGGCACGTGGACCCTCCTCCACTGGCAATCTAGTACAACTGATACAAGAATTCATCAGATTAGATGCTGAGGAGTCCATCTCTATTAATCTTTTATAAAAATTGAGGGTATTTGAGGCAGAAAAAAAATTGAAAAAAAGATAAATATAAATCCAAGATGGCCACCACCAGAAAAATCGCAGCAAAAACGGCTTGTGGAACTAATTGAAAAATAAAAAACGCTGAATGAACCCTACCCCCAGAAACCCTCAAAAACAATTTTTTTTAAACCCCTCCTCGATTTTTTCATAGGAAATAATGGGGCTGTATTCACAGTCTCTGCAATGCCTGCCTGTCAGCTCTCTCTGTGCATCTGAAGTGAAGGGAAAGGAATTTCTGCCTCACAATTTCACCAAAAAGTCAAATCTTCAGAATCTTCAGGCTGCCAGACCCCAAATGAAACCTCCACCCCCCTTGGAACCTCAACGCATGAGCGTGGGCGGGAAAATGCAGCCTGCACCCTGATAACCCATGGACTCTTACTCAGGGCGCATCCAGCCTGCACTTAAACCTCTGAAAAGTTCAGAAGGAAAGCTTGCTCCCAAGGGAACAAACCCTGAGCTCTGAGGTGGCACACAGCATGTTGGCTCCACAGGTCCACCACAGGTCTTGCCCTGTGAAGCTGCAGTCCGGCTCCATGGATGCTTCTTTTCCGAGACAGAGATCACCTGAACAAGGGGTCTCAGGTCACCAAAAAGGTTGAACATACATTGACAATAAGAAAAATAAGCAGAGCAGATCAGAATTATTTCTGCACGGTTTGCTTTCAAAAGGAAAAACTAAAGGGGGCTCTTTGTTCCATTGCAAAGTGGAAGGAGCTCAAAGCAACATGTGTAGCTTTCTGCAAGAACCGGTTCGTGGGTACAGGTTGAACACCTAGCGTACAAACGCTGGAGTGAATGTAACAGAAACACATATTTCTCAACCATCAAAATGAAAAATAAATATTTATGAAATAAATAATTGTCATGAAAATTTCTGAGTATTTAATGTCAAATCGTCTCTATAAACCATCAAAGTTCAAGAAAAACAGCAAATTCTCAAAAAACTATTTATTACACCGTGGTTCATTCAGAACATGCTTTTTTGATCCCAAGGGCAGATTCTACTCGTATTTTCTTTTTCAAATACCTTACATGGGAGAAAATGTTCATTTTGGACTTTTTACTTTGGTGCACTTCTAATCATAACAGGGAAAAGAAGTATGACAGCCGTTATATTTACAGGTAGTACAACCGTCATTGCAAGCTATCGAGTCATTGCAATACCAACCTATCAAGATCTAATTTCACCATGAGTTTCGAATGTGCTGAGATTATTTACAATGTCTTACTAAAGTTTGTGTACAATTATTACAACAAACTCAAAAATTGCTGGAAGGGTTCTTTGTTGGGCTGGTTCTTTGCTTTTGCTCAAGTTGGCCAAGGTTGGGATGTTGTGGAGGCAGCATCTGCAGTCTCTGGATGGTGTCTTAGCTATCACTGAATAAGTTAATGCCAGACTCAGGCTATATATATGCAAGTGCCTGAACAAAGCCATGGCTGTGGCCAAGAAGGCTGATGCTATGATAAGGATGAGGGTTGCTTTGCGAAATGGAGAGAATCCTTGAGTAGTTGTGAATGAAGGTTGGTACTGATTGACCTGGAAGCTCAAAGAGCAAGAAGTAACTGCCAGGGAAAAAGGCAGTTTAAAATTTCAGGTAAAATAAAAGGAGATTATTTACAACAAAGATATATAGTCCTAAATGAATAAGCTGAACTCTGCTAGTTGTGGCTTGCGAGGACATTGAAGAAATGGTACACCTCATCTTTGTCATAGACTGCCACTTCTGTGGCACATTCTGTGCACTTCACAGGGTGATAGATTTCCTGCTCCTCTCCACTCTGCATTTTCTGTTTTTTGCGACAATGTTTCTTCTTCTTTTTCTGTGGTTCTTGGTATCTCAAGACTTCCTCTTTCATAACAGCACAATTCATCACGAACATGGCTCTGTACTGGGTTTTGTAGGATTCATGTCTAGAAAAGATGGACAGGAGAAAATCAGACTGCACATTCTGCAACTGTGATTCAACACCCTTCTGTGTAGGTCAGCACTGCCTCTGGAATTGTGTAGGGATCCCATGATTTTTTTTTTTTTTTTTTTTGGGGGGGGGGAGATATGAAAAGGGAGATAAAGAGAGGACAGGTGGCAGAGGCAGGAGTTTCCTTCATGATCAAGGGTCAGGGGGAATGTGGGCACAAGGATAGCACCTAGCTCAAGACCAGCTATCCCCATACCTGTTTTAACAACTATCATTCTTCTCCCCAACCTAACCTCACCCCTTGATAGCTGAATTTAGTTGCTAAGATCTAGCGAGTTTTCAAATAAACGGACAAAGCTGCCTAATTCTCAAAGGGGCCAATGCAGAAAGATGCACAAATAAATGGCTGCATAAATGGCTTCTACTTTCTTCCATTTTTTTTGCTTCCTCCTCAAATGTCTTCCCTTCCCATCTATTCATGCGCACTCTCTCCTCCCTCTCTCTGCCCTTCCCCACCATCCATATATGCCATCTCTTCTCTCTTTTTTCTCCCCTATTCCCATCTATCCATAAACAGCATTTCTTCCATCTCTCTTCCCTTTCCCACCCCTCCCATCCCTATGCACCATGTCGTCCCTCTCCTCTTCCCCTCCATTGTGCATTATGTCATCCCTCTTTTTCCCTCACTCATGGCCTGACATGTGTCTTCCCCCTTTCCTCCTCCTGTGGTCTGGGATCTTTATCATCTCCTTCCCCCAGTCTGGCATTTCTTGCCCCTCCTTTCTTTCTCTCCTCTTCACTTTGTGGTCTGGCATCTCTCTTTCTTTCCCTCCCCTTGCCTTAGTCTGAAATTTCTCCCCCCTCCTTCCTTTGCCTGGTCTGCAATCTCTCTCTTCTCCCCCCCTTCCCAATCCAATGATTTGACATCTCTCTTCTTCCTTTCCCCCTGACTCCTGTGGTCTGGCATCTTTATCCACCCCTTCTCTTCTTTCCCGTGGAGGTCTGGCATCTTTCTTTCTCATCCCCACAGTCCAGCATCTCTTACCTTCCCCATGCTATTCCTCCCACTCCTGGTGAGATCCGGTGCTCACTCACTGTTCTCAATCCCAGCAGCACTGCTCTAACTGTTCAGGCTTCAAGCAGCGTGAGCGAAGTAAACAAGCTGCCTCCAGGGACCCGGAAGTTTTCTCTCTGCTACTGCTTCCAGTGCATGTAAGGACATCAACATAATAACATCAAGCTCATACACATGGGGACAGGAGGCAGTAGCAGAGGAAAAGCTTCTGAGTCCTCGAAGGCCGCGTATTTACTTTACTCACACTGCCTGTGGCCCAAAGAGTTAGAGCAGTGCTGCTGGGATCGAGAATGGTGAGCGAGCACCAGATCTTGCTGGGGGTGAGGTGGGGACTCTGGGTAGTTGCATGGGCTTTGCAATGTCTAAAGACCACTGCTGTAGGGTTTCTAGATGTCCGATTTCCCCAGACAAAAGTATCAAAATAAAAAAGCCACCTGTACTGCCGACAAAGACTTCAAAAAGAGGACATGTCCGGGGAAATCCGGATATCTGGAAACTCTAGATATACAGTATTACAAAGTGAAAGTAAGCTACATGACCAAACAGTAAACATGTGACTCTTTTGGGGCAGACCCAGTCAGCTGGGTTTTCAAGATATCCATAATAAAAATGCATAAGACAGATCTGCATATTATGAAGGCAGTACATGCAAATTTCTCTCATGCAGTTTCATTGTGGGTATCCTGAAAACTTGGTGGGCTGGGAGTGTCCCAAGTACTGGTTGAGAATCATTGCTTTAAACTTTCACTTTGAGAGAATCCTAGCGAGTATCCTTACCTCTGACACTCAAGGCACAGAGTGGTCATACAGGCCGGACAGTTCAGTACAGCATCACTGTTTGGGGTTGCATGAGGTTGCATCTGGTTTGTTCTGTGGTATCTACACACAAATGTAAGAAAGAGAATCCTTACTATGAGAAGACATACATAGAATAGCAAATGTCTCTGACAAGGAGACATGCAGCTCCTGATTGGTAAGGCCCGACTTAGTGCAGGAAGAGGTGGTCGGAGCATACAGCGAGTGATTTCCTACACTTGCCGGCGCTCTGGCTGCTCTCTCCTGCCTCTCCCACTGCCCTCTCCAGTCTCCCCCACTGAAAAACCGTATTCGTGGTTTTTCACGATTCACTGGGGTTCCTGGAACGGAACCCCCGCAAATATCGGGGGAGTACTGTACATCCTTTGTGGATTGTTTTTAAGATTATTGTTTTTTTAAGTTTTTTGGATGTTTATTAAACTACAAACTGGTACATCTGATCTGTTCCACAGTCTTTTGTTGTTTTACAGCTTACTTTCCTTTGTGGAACTTTTTGGTGCTATTTGGATTTTGTTGTTTTATATTTCGAGCAGAACAGACTTATCTGATTTTGGGGAGTTTCCCCCCACCCCTCTTTATGTTTGCACTCTAGGCTCACTAGAAGCTTTGGTACCAACAGAGCAGGTGGAGCTCATCCCAGAGTGATGGGAGGCAGAACATGAAAATAAAATAGTGGGCTCTCTGCAACCCTCACAACTAATGAGGGTTTTACCCACTGGTCAAGACTACCATTCCTGTTTACAAGAAAGATTAGCAAGGTATCACCAGTAATTGGAAAAATTACAATAATCTTAGCTAAACATTCTGGTGGAATTCGTTGTGCCACATTTACAAAATGGAAAGAATAATTGCTTTGCAGAAAGGGAATTATAATAATTTTAAAAAGATCTGGGGGCCATTGGCAAATTATTGTAATGATTAGACATCATTTTCCACTGACAGTATATTTATACATAGGGGGGAGGGGGGATGGTATAAAGTTCTATTTAAAGGTTAATCAATAGATAAGAACACAATATTTATATGATATTTTTGATTGAAATACTTGAAGGAAGGGTGGGTGGGGAGAGAATAAATTTATGTATTTACGATGACAATAGAAAGAAATTCAAGTGATGTGTAAAAGTTTTAAATAATATAATATTGTGTACTTGTTGTAAGATGAAAAATGGATAAAGAATTTGGGGAAAAAAGATTAGCAAGGTAAGAACCTAATCTTTTCCTCTCTGTTGCCAGTGACAAGTACTTAAATTCTGTTAACCATTTCCTTACTTCCAGTAATGTCCAGGAGGAGTTTTCCATCCCAATGAAGCAGTAATGGAGTTCCTGTTGTTTCATCAAGGAATTCATCCTTCAGAGTGGCTGCCTCCTCAGGGTTCTTGCACCATGAACTTTGGAGCGAGGTCTTAATGTCTTTTCATTTTCATCATGGCCAAGTGCTTTGGCAACAGAACCAACGATAAATGTCTAGCAACACAGTCTAATGCTCTGGCAACTTCAGGATTTATTCCTCACAAAGAATGAGGAGCAGAAGCAGCTCCACCTTCTTGTTGCTTAGCACAGAAAGACCTTTCCAACTTACTTCAAAGCCACACTGATACTGACTGACTTCACCTTTGGCTGTTTTGAACAAGAACTGGAACAAGGGGTTTTGCCAACTTCAAAATCAGCATCTGAATTTGAAAAATTGTCAGAGTCAACTTCAGCAATATTCTTGAAGTCAGATAATACACTAGACAGAGGAAGAAAAGTTACAGTTGGCTGTGTAGAACTACTGACAATAACATTTTCTTCCTATACTTTGGCTGCAAACTTACTATATCGTTCTTCTGAATCGACAAATTAATAGTGTTTTAACACCTTCTTCTCATGTTCATATTTTATGTTACCTGATTTTAATTATTTGTGAAACGAGTCGAGCTCTACCACGAGATGACCCGGTATATAAACCAAAGATTAGACTAGACTAGTGTCAATGCTGGCCATAATGCATGACGAAACATCTTGCCACTGCATGATTAGAAATTGTCCATCCTCTTCAATTTTTATTGTGACTAATACATCACTGGTAGCAACATCAAAAAGATGGATGAGTTGTTCTTTAAAGACTTCTTGATTCACCAGATCATATTTGTTGCATCTGTGCTGGTTCTTTTTAAGCTTCTCATATTCATCATGGCCAGATGAGGTGCCTCTTTCAAAGCAGCCTTTATGTCAGTGTGTAAGTACATCATCAATCGAAGACCATCCCCATTGGACAATTAATCAGTGCCCTTCCTTAACAGCCATCTTCACCACTGCTTCTAGTCTTCAACATTTTTAGTTTTCATCCTAAAATGTGACATCAACTCGGTTTTCATCTGCCTATTTATCACTAACTTTCTGCTTTGCAGCAATACTAAGTTGTTATTCTTCAATTAACAATAAAAATGTTGCCAATAACAGCTTCAAAGAACAGCTATTTCATATCAAACCAATATGAAGTAACAGTTTCTAACTACATTGCTACATTTATGAATAGCCAGCCACATTATGAGGATATTGTAGGACCATGAGCGACCTCTAAATTTGTCTCAAACTACTTCAAATATTAACCACATCTTATCTACATAAGGTAGAACATATTCAGATTTGTGGAGGTATGTTCTGATAAAGCTGAATTTTTACCATAGTCTTATGGACCCCCACCCTAATACATATTCATTAGGGATATCTTGAAAACCTGAATTTGAGGCCTGAACGCCTACATCCCTGGTCTGCTAGAACATCTTCTTATGGTTGCAAATATTCCCCTGAAATTAACAATGGAAACAAAGGCCCAATTCTTTAAGGATTGTGATAACCTTGGTCATTGCTAGACTGCTTCCTTTTACTTTCTTGGCTTGAAGTAGGGCACATACTCCCTTTATTTAGCTGTAGTCAACTAATCAAACAGCAAATGGCAAGCTATTTGTTTTATGGCACATGAATGCAACTTTTGGTTAAAATTCAAGCATTGCTTGTACTCTAAGTCCTGCTCCCTTGCTTGCCCCAGGAAAGCACCTCTTTGCTGTTTCCATTCCCTCCCTGAGGTAGATATTTGAGACACCAATCCTCATGTGTTTACAATAAGTGATAAATGAACTCCAATATCAGTAGCTTTGAGTTTCTATTGAGAAATAACTCATGAGCCTGGACATTTGAGAAGCAACTGGAAATCAGAGCACTTCATGGATGCTGGTTTTATGCATTTGTATGTCATGAGTTGGCTTCACTGTCACAGGTATTACCCTGGTTATAACCCATTCTGCTCATGTCAGCAGCTTTTCTCCACTCAAGGTCTTTTATTTCTTCTGTGCATCCCAGGCTATGCTTCTGAAGCCCCTGTATATTACACACAGCTCCTCATAAGCTTGCAGGAGAAGAACATCAAACAGGTGAAAGTGCCATTACTGCATCTCACCCCTGTCTCCTGGCATCCACCCACGCCTGGTCCCGGTCATCTTCCTTGGGGTCATACAGCAGCTCATCGTTAGTGAGGATCCGTTGTTTCTGCTTCCGGCTATTCTTGGTCCTTCCTGAAGCTGCAAGGAAGAGAAAAATGTTAATAAGGGAAGATTAGGTTCTTACCTCAATCTTCTTTCTAGTAGAAAGGCATATGAACCAGTGGGTTATTCACCTCTAGTTGCAAGTTGTGTAGAAGGAATCATTTTCATTTTTTCTCTCTGTCGGTTCCACCTCATGCCTTACAGGGCTATGCTGTACGTAGCCCTTCAGTTCGTACCCAGGCAGTTGACATTTGCTAGAAGAGAAGAAATAAGGAGATGGGATACGGGGAACTCCCCAACTAGGCCCACTCTATTTTGCTCTGCAACAATTAAAATGCCCCAAAATCAATGCCAATAAAAAAAACATACTCTCAAACAAGGTGGAACCAAACAAGCCACCTTCCTGAAAGCAACCAGCACTAACATGTACGTAGTGTCGTCTGCTAGGCCCCTGGTTTGGTCAGTGGGCAGCGCCAGCAGTGACGCACTATGATCTGGGCGTGTTCCCTTGGAACTGGGGAAACCCTTCAGGTAAGTTCAAATTAGGCATCTGCCTAGTGTTATTATGTAAGATTGTGCAGTCCATCAAAAGGACCCCAATAAAGAAAAAAAAATAGCAGTTTTCAGTTTTTATTCTGACCTTCAGCTGCCCATAAATCAGGATCGCCAAATTCAACACAACTGAAGAAAAAAACCAAAACACTTCCTTTCTGTTTGTTCCAAAAGAATACAGAACCATTTTAATTGAACCTGGGCTTTTAGGCTCAAGTAAGTCAGTCCTCTTCACCAGGGCACAGAAACATAGGTCCCCTCTAGTCCATAAACAAAACTCTTCTCAAATAGAAGGGAACAAAAATACCACAAGAAGAAAACTTCCACCACTGTAGGCACGTATTTTAAAGCGCTGCCTGCACTGCAGGTGGTTGTGAGCTCAGATGAGCCCAGCTTTGGAGAAACTCCAGAACCTGTTTAAATCATTTGCTTAGCAAGCAAAACCCTCATAATTATAATTCCTGCCCTGATAATCAAAATACATGTGGTAGGACAGTTCATTCTGGATAGGTATCAGAAAACAAACTTAATTAAAGTGATATTCAAGCACTGCAAACATGAGCATACTTTATTTCACAGCTCTGCAGCCCTTTGACCCAGCACATCTGGATGTTTCCTGCCGATAGACTCTCAGTACTACTTGGTAGCAAACATTAAAAGGCAAAAATAAGAAAAGAAAAAAATCCCACAAATGCCCAAAACACACTTCAACAGTTCTTTCTTTCTTTTAAGAACTGTTAATTATACTAAACCACAGCTCAGTAAGGAGGGTAGTCTTTCAGAGGATAAAGCCTCAAAATAATCCTCTCAGTCTTCTTAATTGACGACAACTGCCTTTTAAAGCACAGCAAACAAATTTCTCCACACAAATGATTTAAAGTTTAAGCATTCACATTCTTATGGTCCCACTTCCATGAACTCAGGAGACACTTCTGGCTCTACTGGCAATTATGGTAATTCCACTGTGTCCATTGTTTCAAAGGGCTCTGGGCTCTCAGAGGCTGGAGTACTGTTCCTCTCCTTCTGACATTTCTATTTCTCTGCCCCCCCCATGGCTCGGGAGATCAGGTGTCTGCCTTCCTTCATGGTTCAGAGCTCTTGGCTTATGTTTCTCATAGCCACATTCACTCTTCCTTGGAAGGGGGATGGGGCTTAGCTTTCTCTCAGGAACAGTGTGGCTTCTATCTTCCTTATACTGGGGTTGCCTTAAAGGGACAGGCTTTCTTTTGTACACAGAAAACTTGACAGGCTTTACAACAGCTTTCTTCTGGTAGGCAACTTCCGGGCTGTTTATACTGTGCCAGTCCCTATCCTGCTCCATCTCACTATCTGAGGAGTAGTCAGCTATCTCTGGGGCTTTGTCACTAATCTGATCAGCAATTCTGACCAGGGACTTGATGTTTTTTCTAAATTTTCCTTGGGACAAAGCCCGGGCTAGCAGTGGATTTGTTACAGTAGTTCTCACAGGCTCTCATTTGGCCATGCTATAGGGAGTTAGCTCATCACTCTTCAGACCTGTTGGACAGGAGAAAATCCAGCATCTGGAAATACCTACTTGCCTGAGCCAATAAGCAGGTCAAATGCAATCTGACAGGATGGGCCTTCAAGACTCATACGCCTGCCTAATAGAAAGAAGATTATTGAGGTAAGAACTTAATCTTCCCTCTAGTACAAAAGGCATACGAGTCTTGAACCAGTAGGATGTACCAAAGCAGTCTCCTGAGACTAGGGTGGGGCAGATGAGCCAGCTGCTAGCACTGAAGACCCAAAAGTGGTGTCCAGTCATGCAAATACAACCACCCTGTAACATTTTGTGAGAATATGTAAAGTGGACCACGTAGCTGCCCTACAAATCTCCTCGGGCAGAACTGCCCAGGATTCCACCCATGAAGAAGCCACACTCCTCATAGAGTGTGCCATGCAAAAAAAAAATTGATGATTGCTTTCCACATCCAATGGTTGCTTACCACATTTGAAGAAATAGCCCTACGAATCCATCTTGACACGGAAGTCTTAGAAGCTGTCTTTTCCAGGCTCCTGAGTGTTAGCCCCAGCTTATGCCCCTGAATCTTCCAAAACTGAAGATTCATTTTAAGGAAATAAAAGCATTGAATGCAATCCCCAGTAATCCCAGTCTGTTTCTAAGTGTACCTCCAGATCCAGCAGGTGAACCTTCTGAGGTGGCACTGCACTCTGTGAGGGCAAACCCCCATGTGCAATAGCTGATATGACCCCAGTGTGCACAGCTATACCCCGATAAGTCATATAGGCTTCAAACATAATACAAACAAAATCAGGGGTAAAGCCCTGAATAGGATGCCTCAGCGACATCTGCAGGGACTCTCCTTGTGGACCTCAAACCCTTAATAATTCAAAGTAACACATAGCCAGCACCATGAATTCAATATCATGTATACCCAACTCAATCATACCTCCTCACATGTCCCTAGCAGAACAAAAAAAATCTTCACAGGTAGCAGGACACTGATCAACACTGAACACTATATAAGAAGTCCATCCACCCAAAGTTACTTGGAAGACTGCATTGGCCTGTTCCTCTTTTGCAAAGATCTGTCTTCGCTTCCCAGCTGAGACACAAGTCAATAAAAAATCTAATTAAAAGTTCTGATTTCAGCTTGCTGAAAGTCAGCATGAAAATATTATCTGTAACTTTAAATTGAAAAAAACCTATTTAAAAGGTTATTCTTTCTGGCTATGCTTTTGGTGATAAGCACACATCTATTCAGGGGCTGAATTTCACCACTCAATACAACCCTGGCCCCATTCCAAAATGGATAACATTTGAACATCCAAATTTATCCATATAAGTGCTATGGATATTTAAAAACAAAAAAACAAACCTCTCTCTTGAGCACCATCTTCTCATAACAAAACAAGAACCATCTATTCAGGGAAAATATAAGAATTGGATTGCCTGCTACTCACCTTTGTCATCTTCATCTTCATCCTCAGAATCTGAATCAAAATAAATCTCATCATAGTACTGCTGCTGGTGGCCATCTTGTGAAGGAGCTGCTGTCCCTGCTTGCTCAGGGCCAGAGGAAGAGCCTATTAGTAAATAAGGAAAAACTGGTCTTAGGAAAGCAGGGGCCTTGTACTGCCCTCCAGCTCCCTGACAAAAGGCACAGTGAGAGACATGTGAAAGGAAATTCTATGACTAGGCACCTACGTTTACATGCCACTTGAGCACATAAATGTACAGAATACTAGCACTTTTGCAGATAGGGGTATACTTATGGGTGGGCATAAATGGCATCAGAGCAACTAAGCACTATTCTGTAATAGCACTCATAAGCAGCATAGTGCGCAAGTACAAGAGGGCATTTATATGGACAGGGCTGCCACTTCTGCATGTAAGCTTACAGAGTAATGGAAACTATACAAATTCCTACTCATTTACATAACATTTGCACCATCTCTATGGCTGATGTAACTGTGGGCACATATATCTAAGGTGCACAAATACAGGATATGCTAGCATCATACAATGGAATCTGGGCATCTGAATGCTGTTATTAGAATAGGCTCTCACTGCACAGTATTGGAGCTCTTAGATAGAGGCACCCAATTACAGGATTGTTACCTCAGTGTTTCAGTTTCAATCTACGAGTTCTATTTTATTACAAGGAACTGAACAATAAGAACATTTGATTCCTCTAGAGTAATCTCCCTCCCAAAAAAAAAGGTTTCTGAGGATCTGGTACCGAGGTAGAAGTCTTACATTTACCCAACAGAAAGAAACCTGAATTGCACACAGTGATGTTAACTTGGCTGAGATTTAGCATTGAAATGGAATGAAGGAGGAAGGAAGGATTAGGTTCTTACTAGAGAATGACACAGGGATAAATTTTTTCCTGCCCCATGAGAACTTATTTTCCCATCCTATTGAGATCTTTTCCTGTCCCTGCCCCATTCCTGCAAGCTCTGCCCTCATCTGCACAAGCCTCAAACCCTATAAAATCATAAGTGTTTGAGGCTTGTGCAGTTAAGGCAGAGCTTACAGGAATGGAATGGGACAAGGACAAATCTTGCAGGGACAGGATGGGGAAATTGAGCTCCTGCAGGGACAGGGAAAAATTCATCCCCATATCATTCTCTAGTTCTTACCTTGATAATCTTCTTTCCTGTAGAACAGCATACAATTCCTTAAAGACAGATTGTGTATCCCAACTCGTGAGTTGGATCATAGAAGGCATCATTCATTTTATCAGCTCTGCCTCCTTTCTCTTCAGTTCATACCAAAGCAAACGATAAATCCTAAAAGAGGAAATTATAACAAGGAGGGGCTCGGGGGACTCCCCGATAACATTAACTTTTCTCTGCTCTGCAATAGGAAAAAACAATAAACAAACATTGCAATTGCAAAACTAAAGGTAGAACCAACTCACCACCTACCTGAGTGCAACCAGCACAAACACTTTTCTTTTCATTTGGCTGCCACAAGCCAAGCCACTGGAAATTCAATCCAGATTATTATTCAACACAGGCTGTATCCATCTCTGACAAGATAGGATGTAAGTAATCATACACTGTTCTACAGGAAAGAGGATTATTGAGGTAAGAACCTTCCTGTGCAAACAGTATATGATTCCTTAAAGATGAGACATACCAGAGCAGCTCCTTGAGTCTAGGGCGGGACAGATAAGCCTTCAACAAGGTTCCCCCCCCCCCGGTAGCCGCAATCAGGAGTGAGGGAGAGTGCAATGGAGGGGAGCTATTGTCCCACGATAGAGAGGGGCCTGCTTAATGGGAGGAGTGGGAAGGGAGGCAATTAGCGGCAAATCCTTTACTGCGGGGACAAGGCCATACACCGCTTCATGGGGTGGTGAAAAGCCTTGTCCCTGTACCCACACAACCAATCAATTTTTCCCCCCATTCCTGCGGGTTACCCATGGTTAGCCGCGGGAAACAGTCACCATGTCTTCCTCTACTCTATACATACACCTGCATGGTCAGACACAGAAAGAGCCTCTATTTCCCCTATCCATGGAACTAGAGATTTAAAAATTATAAAATAGTCAATTTGTGAAAGACTTGTGCGCCTGGGAGCAAAAAGGTAGGGTGCATGGTGCGCCATATATCAATCACTCCACCTTCATGCATCATATCAAGAGTGCTTTAGTTGTAGAAAAAAAATTGGGTTTAGGCAGTTTATCAAACAGTGGATCAACAGTACGGTTAAAATCACCCTCAGGTATAACTGGAGTAGCATCCTGCTGCACCATTATTGTTTGCAAACTCTGAAAGAATGCGCTCTCTCCTACAGAGGGTGCATAAATATTAATCAATGTTCCAGCTTTCTTGTCTATAAAAACATCAAGTTTGATCCATCTACCCATATAGTATGCGTCGTAACCTCCACAGATGCATTTTTGGCTATTAAAATGCTAACTTCTTCCTTCTTTTTATATGCAGGGGAGGAGAAAAGCTCCTTTACCCATTTCCCTTAATCCTATGAATATCATATGTATTTAATTGAGTCTCCTGAATGAAAATATATAACAAGTCTACTATTTTTCAGATAACCCAATCTTTTTCCTCTTGACTAAATGGTTAAGGACATTTATGTTAAGAGTCTCTCCTTCCAATGATCTTCCTGTTTTCACGAAACAGGAAGTTGCATCAGGAGAGACTGCAGCAGAAGGAAGGCCCCAGAGCAAGGCCTATGAGGATCGATGGCAGGGGCTCTGGCTTCATTAGGTATGAATAAGTCTGTGGGGAAGGATAAAGGGGACCTGCAGTAATCACTTTTTTTAAAAAATCACAGAACATGACTTTTTGCACACCCATTAGGCGGTAAAGAGCTTTGCTCCTGCACCCATGGTAAAAAAAGCAAACAGGGGCATTTACCACAGGTATCCACAGTAAACCATCTCTATGTCATTTTCTAATGAGGGCACAGGCCAGCTCAGGTAGCCAGGATAACTGTTGCTTTCTTTGTCCTTTTCTGTCAATGACTGTAGTTCCTTTCTTTCTTGTTTTTCTTATGTATTGTAATTTTGTAAACTGCTTTGCTTGTCCTGACATAAAGGCAGTGTAACAAGTTCCAAATAAACAAACACCTAGTTGCTTGCTCTCACTACCCCCTAGTCCAGGGGTGCCCACACTTTTTGGGCTTGCGAGCTACTTTTAAAATGACCAAGTCAAAATGATCTACCAACAATAAAATTTTAAAAAAACACAAAGCACACTGTACACATAGAAAATGTTAATTATCATTCCTATTCCAGAGTTTTTCAAAGAGGTCAAGCAGATGACTCTATGCACTATCACCTCAGTAACAACCATACAAAAATAGACAAATATACCCCCCTCCCTTTTTACTAAACCACGATAGCAGTTTTAGCGCAGGGAGCTGCGCTGAATGCCCAGCGCTGCTCTCGACGCTCAAAGGCTCCCTGTGCTAAAAACCTCTATTGTGGTTTAGTAAAAGGGGACCTTAGTGTAAAATATAGACAGCAGATATAAATTCAGACACATTTTGATCACTAAATTTAAAATAAAATAATTTTTCCTACCTTGTCTGGTGATTTCATGAGTCTCTGGTTGCACTTTCTTCTTCTGACTGTGCATCCAATCTTTCTTCCCTTCTTTTAGCCTGTATGCTTCCTCTCCTCCAGACCTCATTCCCTCCCCCAACTTTTCCTTCTTCTCTCCCTTCCCTTTCTTTCTCTCTGCCTCCCTTTCTTTTTTTCTGTTTCTCTTCTTTCCTTCTGTCTCCCTGCCTGCCCTTTTTCTTTCTTTCTCCCTGCCGTCCCCCAAGCCACTGCCAACGGGGACCAAACTGCCATCGGGACCAGGACCCAAACTGCCACCAATAACAGGCCTGAAAGCCGATGCCGCCCCAAGCTGTCCCTACTTCGGCCGATCAGCATCGCAATCGACCTATTGGGGGAAATGCTGCCGGGTCCTGCCTTTGCGGAAACAGAAAGTAGGCAGGACCCGGCAGCAAGAAGAGGAAATGCTTCACTAACCTGTCTCCCGCCTTAGCCCGTAGCGAACACTTGCTTCAGGGCTCTCAACATGTGCGTGCCGGCCTCCCCCCCCCCCCGGACATAACTTCCGGTTTCGGAGGGAAGAGAAGAGAAGCCGGCACGCACACGTTAGAGCCCGGAGCATAAGTTCGCTACGGGCTGAAATCTCCAATCCGGGTTTTTTTCAAATGTTCAGCAGCCGCGGCAGCAGATGACAGCTGGGCGGACCGCCCAGCTAAAAGGCCCTAGGGAGAACACAGAGGAAGGCTGATCGGCCCGGTAGATCAGGACGGCAACACGAGTCTAGCGATCGACTCACGTTGCCTTCCTGAGCTACTGGTCGATCGCGATCGACGTGTTGGGCACCCCTGCCCTAGTCCCTAACATCCCTAGATCCCCATTTAGTTACCAAGTGCTCCTAGCCCACCAAATTGTAGAGTCCTCAGTTTAATCCCTTAGTCTGTTCTCCCTGATCCCAAAGATCCAACCTAAACCTCATTCCTGAAAGCCAATGTGGAGGAGATGGGGGAGAAGATGGCAATTGCCACCTCTAGAGTGCCTCTATAGTAGCAATGTCATTTTGCCAAGCTCATCTATTCTCTCCAGGCTCAAGTTCTCAGACCCCATAATCTTCCTAACTCAACACTTTCCTCTTTTCAACACTCTTCCCTCTCCAACTCCTCAACTCCTCTATTTAAAAAAGTCACCCTGTTCTCTCAATAAAAACATAAGAATAGCCATACTGGGTCAGACCAATAGTCCATCTAGTCCAGTTTCATATTTCAATCAGTGGCCAATCCAGGTCACAAGTACCTAGCTAAAACCCCGATAGTAGCAACATCCCAAGCTACTGATCCAGGGCCAGGAGTGGCTTCCTCCATATCTGTCTCAACAGTAGACTATGGACTTTCCTCCAGGAACTTGTCCAAACCTTTCTTAAACCCAGCTATGCTAACTGCCATTACCACATCCACTGGCAAAGAGTTCCAGAGCTTAACTATTATTTGAGTGAAAAAATATTTCCTCCTATTTGTTTTAATTTCATTGACTATCCACTGGCTTTTGTACTTTTTGAAAAGGTGAAAACCCAGGGTTTCTTATCTGTTCTACATCTCTCAAGATATTGTAGACTGCAATCATACCCCACTCAGCCATCTCTATTCCAAGCTGAAGAGCCCCAACCTTTATAGTCTTTCCTCATACGAGAGGAGTTCCATCCTCTTTATCATTTTTGTCGCTCTTCTTTGAGCCTTAGAGCTGGCAAATGAAGGAGAAAAAGCAAGGGTATTTCCTCAGCTCATCTGTTCCTCCTCTACAGTCAGAAATGATAGTGATCATAGCCACAGAGGAAAGAACAAGGTCTCATATTACTTGACCAGACTAGCAGTAGTTTCCCCGCTTCTGTCAAAACTTCACTGGCTTCCGGTGATTTCTAGGATTCACTTTAAATGTACCTGCCTAATTTTCAAGATCCTTCATGGCATTCTTCCTCCCCTAATCCCACTATTCTGGAATTCTTCGACACCTGACACTACCAGATCTGCCCACATACTCAAACTATCTTTCCCCTCGTTAAAAGGTGTCATGTATGCAGGTAAATTAGGGAAATCCTTTTTCTTCAAATTCACTGAGATTTGGAATAACCTCCCTGCCCCGCTGCTGAACCTAGGCTCATTCTAATTATTCCAAAAACATCTGAAAACCTGGCTTGTCTCCAAAACGTAAAGCTATCTATTTAAAATGTAAAGCTAGCTATCCTCTTCATAACCTCTAATTTCTTATTATGTCCTTCCCTCATTTATTGAATTTACCTGTAAACTGTGCTGAGCTCTATCTTTATGGAGATGATGCGGTATACAAACTTAAGGTTTAGTTTAGTTAGTGCAGATAGATGCAAGATACAGTGGTAATTGACTGCCAAGGGTCAGAGGAGCTGGAAAACAGACCTGCAACATTTCCAGCTGGGACTGGAAGCAGCAGTACCACCCATCTTGTCTCCATCTACATATCTGCATTTGGTCCCTGGCTAAGTTGTATTGCAGAAAGGCATTAGCATCACATCTATGTTATCTGAATGTTCTGATGAGTGCTTATTAGATGTTTCATAGGTATTATGGCAACATTAAATCTCTGTTATTTGAATTTTAGTACTTTTAAATGTGTATATTTATGTTACTGTTTCATGGTAGTCCTATTATTAGGTTTCAATTTACTGATTTCAAATTTATGTCATTTACTATATATGTTCATACTTGAGTGATTTTACAAGAATAATGCTGTTAACAAAATTGTAAGTTTTATGTTAAATTGTGCCTACTGTATACTGCCTTCATAAAGTACCAGACTCCTTGATTCTCTGTTCTCTTCAGTCTGAAGGAATAAATGTGCTTGCTATCTGCTAAATTCTGGGTGACCACCCAGCTCTTGGTAACAAACACTGGTTGAAAAGTGGTTAATTTGAGAGTATTTCCTTAATGCTGAATCTCAAAAGGTACTTACTTAGCTTCCTCAAGTGAATCCTTCCTCAAAATCAGACCAGGATTGTACCAATGGAAGATTAGGCTTATACCTTTGATAATCTTCTTTCTGTAAGTTCCTGTAAGATTCCAGATGCTAGGTGTTCCATATGCTAGATATGATATGTTTGCTAGCTCTCAGGCTAAGGGGATAGAGCATGTGCTCAGAGATGTTTGTAGATTTCTGCAACTCCCGGATTGCGGGTTGGGATTGAACATCTAGTGTATGGAATCCGGAAGGGATGTAACAGAATGTTTGTTGGGCTAACTAGCCTAAGTCATGCTATGCAAAAATCATTTTATTAATGTACCTGCTACTGGTGACTTCCAGCTGCCTTCTATAGCTTTTATTGTGCAGGTTAGTTCAGCTTCCATTTCCTTTTCAAATTCATCCTCACTGGAAGATTCACTTTCACCAGTAAGGTATTCACGGATGAGTTTACGTTTCTGCTCAGGGGTGCCATGTAACAGTACATCCACTTCATCTTCAGAGCTGTACATGGGGGAGGGAGAAGAGACACACAGCACTTTTATTAAAATATACCCTGAAGTTCATAAAAAGAAACACAAAAACTAGTAATACAGAAATGTTAGCCACAACTGTCATGATCAGATGTGTGTCATGGAAAAGTTTCATAGGCTATTGCCAATTGTAAAATTCGCTGAATTTATAGACTATGGAACTCAAGTGTCTGCTGGTATCACCTTCGGAACTAGTCCCAGTGAATAACCATCACGTATTTATACATAAGAAGAATATCCATTGATTAATAGAATTAAGAAGAAACATTTTTATAAAATTAAAAGAAAAATTTTGTAAAAACTCAATGAACAGACAATTGGACCGATGATAGTCTGCAAGATGGTTATTCACCGGGACTAGTTCCGAAAGTGATACCAGCAGACACTTGAGTTCCATAGTCTATAAATTCAGCAAATTTTATAATTTGGCAATAGCCTATGAAATTTGGGAGTAATTGTGTAGTACACTGAATAATTGAAGGTATTTAGTCATGGAAAAGTTTGCCAGACCAGCATCTGGTTGCTGTGATATGCTGAAAAGCAGAATCAAGAAGTATGAGCAATGGCTCTTAAAAAGGTGTAGAAACTCCTTCCTAAGCACATGTGTAATCACACATGCTATTCCTAGTTATTGCCTAAGCAATGGAGTGTAGCAATTAACAGGCAACACGCATGACACAGGTAGCCGGATGCTGTTTTACACAGCACACACCACCTCTTTTTCTTCTCTCTCCTAGACCTCATCCATTGGATCCTTCCAGCCTCTGGGAACCCTTTTTGGTGCTTATCTAGCTCTTCTTTTGGGAATATATATCGGTCTTCCCATGTCCACGTTGCCTTCTCTGTAGAGGCTGGTGTCATACCTAGCAGATTTATATATTTTTTAGCCTACTAACCCAGGGTTTTGAAGGGAGATAGATAATTCCTAGTTTCTGAACTGCATCATATGACCAATGAGATGTAACAATTACCAAAATGCATCAGATGGGAGTACCAAAAGTCTTAAGCCTCTCAATTAGGAGAGACATTAATGTCTAGTGAGTGAAAGTCGGTGTCTTTTTCTTTTCCTCACTGATATCTCACTAACCCCCCCCCCCCTTTATAAAGCCGTGTTAGCATTTTTTTTTTTATCACTGGCCACCGTGGTAAAAGCTCCGACGCTTATAGAATTCCTATGAGTGTCGGAAATTTACTGCCGCGGCCAGCAATAAAAACATACTAATGCAGCTTCATAAAAGAGGGTGGGGTAAATGAGGGAAGGCATTTCAAAACATAAGAATTGCCATATTGGGACAGACCGAAGGTCCATCAAGCCCAGTATCCTGTTTCTAACAGTAGCCAACCCTGGCCCCAAGTACCTTGCTAGATCCAAAGTAAAAAACAAACAAACAGATTTTATGCTGCTTATCCTAGGAATAAGAAGTGGATTTCCCCAAGCCGTTTCAATAATAGCCAATGGACTTATCTTTTAGGATATTATCCAAACCTTTTTTAAACCCCGCTAAGCTGATTTCACCACATTCTCCTGCATCACATAGCTATAGTTCAAGTTCCTCTTTCCCACATGCATCACTTTGCACTTGCTGACATTAAATGTCATCTGCCATTTTGATGCCCTGTCTCCCAAGGTCCTCTTGCAATTTTTCACAATCCTTGCAATTTTACAACTTTGAACAACTTTGTGTCATCAGCAAATTTAATTATCTCACTAGTTATTCCTACTCACTAGTTATGTTAAAAAGCAGCAAACCCAGCACAGACTCCTAGGAAACCCCACTATTTACCCTTCTCCATTGAGACCATTTATAACTACTTTGTTTTTTTCAACCAATTCTTAATCCATAATAGGACATTATCTCCTATCCCATGACTTTCTAATATCCTCTGAAGTCTTTCATGAAGTATTCTGTTAAACGCCTTTTGAAAATCCAATACACAATATCAACTGGCTCACCTTATCTGCATGTTCATTCACCCCTTCAAAGAAATGCAATAGATTGGTGAGGCAAGATTGCCCTTGACTAAATTCATGTTGGCTTTCTCTCATTGATCCATGCTTATGTATATGTTCTATCATTTTATTTTTATAATAGTCTCTACCATTTGCATGGCAACGACATCAGATTCACCAGTCTATAATTTCCTGGATCACCTTTGAAACCCTTTTTAAAAATCAGTGTCATGTTGTCCACCTTCCAGTCTTCCAGTACTATGCTGGATTTTAAAGAAAAATTACAAATTACTAGCAATAGCTCTGCAAGTTCATTTTTCAATTCTATCAGCACTTTGGGATGTATACCATCCAGTCCAGATGATTTGCTACTATTTGTCAAATTGACCTAAATACATCTTCAAGTTTTACAGAGATTTGTTTGAGTTTCTCTGATTCATCAGAACTGAATACCATTTCTGGCACCGGCAACTCCCCCATGTCTTCCTCAGTGAAGACCGAAGCAAATAATTTATTTAATCTCTTTGCTATGGCCTTGTCTCTCCTGAGAGCCCCTTTTATCCCTCAGTTGTCTAGTGATCCAACCATTTCTCTTCCTGACTTCTTGCTTTTAATATACCTAAAAATATTTTTACAGTGTGTTTTTGCTTCCAGTGCAATCTTTTTAAGGTCTCTCTTTGCCTTATTAGCACCTTGCCTTTGACCTGCCATTCCTTGTTCTGTTTACAATTATTTTCAGTCGGATCCTCCTTCCATTTTATGAAGGATTCTCTTTTAACTCTAATAGCTTCCTTCACTTCACTTGTTAACCACATCAGCTACTGTTTGGTCTTCTTTCCTCCTTTTTTTAATACATGGAATGTATCTAGTCTGGGCTTCCAGGATGGTATTTTTGAATTACATCCACGCCTGATGTAAATTTTTAATCTTTGCAATGGCTCCTCTAAGGGCTAGATTCACTAAAGCCATGGATCGGATCCGATCCGTGAGCGATCTGATCCATGGCTGGGGAGCTGATTCACGAAATGATTTAATGCAAATGAAGGCAATCAAAATCACACACCCCAACCGATTGCACAGATTGCTCTCCAGCGATCCCGGCGCATGCACAGACCATCTGTAGATGGTCTGCCCATGCACTAGCCCTTCGTGCCTGGCAGCAGGAAACAAAACTTTTGTTTTTAACTTTAGGAAACACTTTTTTTGCGAGCCCTACTTTTTTGCGAGCCTGTGGTTAAAACCACGGGCTTGTACTGTGGGGAAGGGCAGGAGAGTCGGGGAGAATTGAGCAGGAGAATCAGGGCAGAGCAGGGCAGCAAGAGAGCAGGAGACTCACGGCAGAGAGTCAGGGCAGAAGAGAGCAGGGTGGCAAGAGAACTGGAGAATTGCAGCAGAGAGCAGGAGATGCAGTCAGAAAGGATGTGAGTGACTGGTCCCCAGCAGTCGCTTGTTTCTTGATTGGCCAGCCCAGTTGGTATTCCTGTTTTGGTTTAGTGAATTGCTGCCTTTCTACTTTGCATGCTGTTTCCCTTCATTTGCATGTGCAGATCGGATTGGAGGATGATCGGCCACGAGGTTAATGAATCGGCTCGAAAGAAAATCGGGTCGTAAACCGATCGGTACAGCCCTAGCTAGCCCTAAGTTTCTTTTTTTACCATTCTCATGTTATCATAATCTCCTTTTATAAAGTTAAATGCTGTTGATTTGGATTTCCTGTGTGAACTTATTCCAGGGATTATATCAAACCTGATCATGTTATGATCACCGTTATCAAGTGGCTCCAGCACCATTACCTCCCACAATTCATACGCTCCACTGAGAACTAGGTCCAGAATTGCTTTGCTTGTCGGTCCTGAAACAGCTGCTCCATAAAGCAGTCCTTGATTTCATCAAGAAATTTTATCTCCCTACCATGCCCTGATGTTAATATACCCAGTCAATATCAGGGTAGTTGAAATCAGTTTGTTAATCTCCCTAATTTCTGATAACATTTCATCTTCGTACCAGGCAGGCAAGTGACCAAGTGATCTTGCCTAATGATCGAATCTCCCACTATAACAGCCATCCTAACCTTTCCCTCATGGGTAGAAGCCCCTGAAGACACATCCCCAGTGCAGGAGGAAATTGAAGATCCTGGTTACAGAATTGTCTCCTACTTCACCAGGGTGATGCTCTCCTTTAAGAAGACCTCTCCTCCGAGGCAGCCAGATTGGAGGTGGGACTTTTCTATAACTTTCCTGTAGATCTCCTGTATGTTCTTCTCTGTCTCCCTAATCTCCTCCAAGTCTGCTACTCTAGCCTCAAGAGATGGGACCTGTTCCCTGAGTGCTGAGCTCTTTGCACCAAGCACACACAAGACCTCTCACCAACTGGGAGATAATCAAGCATGTGACACTCAGTACAACAGACTAGATAGCCTGCATCTTGGTGATTTCTTTCTTAAGTTACTACAGAAGTTGGAATATGTACACTAAGGGCCCCCAAGATTGCTAGTTATGTATTAGGCTATGGTAATGTTTCATTTTTATTATTATTTTGTAATATTGTAGTTGGTAGGTTACCCTCCAAGGATTCTTAGAATATTTCTTAAGAGCTAATTACTAGCTAAAAAAGATTAGCTAATTACCGTATATACTAGAATATAAACCGAGGTAATCTTTTTCCCCCAAAAAAAGGTTTACTAATATAAACCGGAGGAGAGGGGAGGGGAGGTTGTTTAATATTCAAGTGCAGAGCCTTGCCTTTCCAGGCTCTGCACCCTGTTCCCCCTCCCTGCTGCTCTAAATCCTGCCCCCTCACTCACTCCCAGCCGATTCTAAGAATTTTTACCTCTCTCGTGTACCTTTAGTATCCCTGGTGGTCCAGTAGTGAACTGCAGCAGGAGCAACCTTCCTTTGCTCCTACCCACTTAAAACCGCTGATTGGTTGCCGTGAGTTCTTGCCAATCAGCTAGTGGCTCTGCTTGAGAAGGAGCAAAGGAAGGTAATTCCAATTGCAGTTCACTGCTGGACCACCAGGGATACTAAAGGTACGCGGGGAAGACAGAAGGAAGATATAAATTCTTAGAATCAGCTGGGAAAAGATGCAGGAGGGATCCCTCCTGTCCTATCCACCGCTGGACCACCAGGTCTCATGGCAGGCCCGGCAGAGGCCTGCAACAGGTTGGGGAGGGAGGCGGGTCAGTGCTAACTCAAATATAAACCGAGACCCCCATTTTTGGGTCCCCAAATCTCAGTTTATATTTGAGTATATATGGTACTTATATTTAGCCTTCTAATTGATTCAAGGGCCAATAGATCTGAGATCAGGACAGGGATGGGTGGAGTGGGTGGGAATTAAATATTAAACAAAGACTTTCCTGAACTATCATCTGTGCCCTAATCTGATTTTACATATGCTCTGAAATGCAACCTAAAATACTTTTTATATAAAAACACTAACAGAGAATCTAAAGGATACATTATTGCCTAGACCAGGGGTGTACAACCTGCAGCCCGAGGACCGCATGTGGCCCTGTGAAGTCTTTTGTGCGGCCCCAGTCGAGGGCGATGCAGTGTTTTCCTTTGCTGCCCTGGGTGTTTACTGTCTTGCCTGCTCCCTCCTCTGTCTTGCTGCATCGTTTGTGTGGCCCCAGAAATATTTTTTTCAGCCAATGCAGCCCAGTTAAGCCAAAAGGTTGGACACCACTGGCCTAAACTGACTTTGCGGAAAAAACAGAGTACTGAACTAAAATATTAAAAGAGAAGGACAATGAAATAACCTACTGAAGTCCAAGTTTTACCTTTTCCCAAGTTTGAATGCCAACAGGTAAGATATTCCAATGGAGTTTTTCTTCCTCTTAGCAGATCCTCACGCAGCACCTCTTTGGAACAAGGACCAGTTGAGGTCTGGGTAAACCTTTTTGTTAGCTGTGCTTCTAAAGTGAAAGTGATGTCAGCTATACCTCCTGGATGAGTGACCCTTGCACTGATCCTGACCTTTTTATTTTTCCCTTTAATCAGGCACTATTTGTTTAACTGAAAGGCAAATTTTCCCAAGTTTGAATGCCATCAGGTAAGATATTCCAATGGCATTTTTCTTCCCCTTAGCACACAAGTGTCAAACACAAGATTCGTGGGCCGAATCCAGCCCGCCTGGCCGTTTTATGTGGCCTGCGGTAGTGCTCCCAAACTTCCACGTCTCACAACCTAGCATATCTTCCCTCCCGTGCCGGTCTGATGTCGCTGTCACACTTAAAAATCTGCCGGCCTCAGCAGCAATGTTGTCTTTGGCTCCCTTTCCTGCTTTCCATCTGCTGTGGTCCATCCGGGCGGAAACAGGAAATTGCTCATCACTGGAGACAGACCACGGCAGATGGAAAGCAAGAAGGGGAGCCGCAGATTACGTTGCTGAATCACTGCCGAGACCAGAAGATTTTTCAGTTTGACGGCGACATCGGACCGGCGCGGGAGAGAACACATGCTGGGCTGCGAGGAGAGAGGGACCGTTGTGGAAGGGAAGACATGTTGGGCTGTGGAGAGATGAAGGGAGAGAGGTTGGACCTGGGGTGATGTGGAGGAAGAGGGAAAGAGATACTTGAAGGGAGAATTGTTGGGAAGAGAAAGAGAGAAATGGTGGACCTGGGGGCAGGGAGGGAGACATACAGACAGGGGGTGAGATGGGATGGGGGGCAGTTGGGAAGATAAAGGGAGAGAAGTTGGATCTGGGATGGAGGGGAGGGAGAAATGTTAGGCCTGGGAATGGAAGGAAGAGAGATGCAGCATCTCTTTTTATTCCTTTCATCTCACTGTTCAGCATCAAGGGGGAGGGAAGAAGAAGAACAGAAAAGAGAGGAAGCAAAATGTTGGACCAAGGGGAGAGAGGAGGAGATGTGGTAATAGGGAGTAGATAAGAAATAGGAAGCTGGGAAAGGAGTGAGATGGGAAATGGGAGAGCTAGGGACTGAGGGAGAATTGAGAGGTAGCTGAAAATTTAAAAAGAAGGGTGAGAAAGAGGGCAAAATCCGAGTGGACAGAAGCAAAAAAAAGAAAAGAAAAAGTTAAGAAAGCTGAATGGGAAAAATCAATATGTTGGAGACAGGCATAAGGAAGGACTGGAAGAAGAGAAAAAAATGGACAGCAGACACTGGAAAGAAAATTAGTAGAAGATAGATAAAAAGCAGAAAGAGAAACTGGGTGATGATGGAAAAACAAAACGACCAGACAACAAAAGATAGAAAAAACAATTTTATTTTCTATTTTGTGATTACAATAAGTCAGATTTGAAATGTGTATCCTGTCAGAGCTGGTGTTAAGATAGCAAGCGTAAATTAGGACCTAAAAAGGAAAAATCTTTTTTATTTATTTTTACCACTGAGCCGGCATGGGGTTGGAGAGGTTGTAACCCTATACTTCTACTAAGACTAATCCCCTCTTTAAGGAACTCTAGGAGCGTCGGGAGCAGCGCAGGCCATTCAGTGTGGCTCCCCGCACTAGAAACTGCTATTGCAGTTTTGTAAAAGGAGAGTATCTTTTTTTTATTATTAAATTTTTATTGAAAATTATAGCAAATACAAAACATCAAATATGGATATCAGTAATAGCATGAATGCAAAACAGCAATAATACCAGAAAACAATAACAAACCAATAATGCATAAGAGACACTGCACAACAATGCAACAATAAACCCGATACCCGCTCTCAAACAGTACCCCGCTTCCCATCCCGAGCCCCTTGAACCTAGCACTCCAAGAGAGGCCTAAGTATATTAATAAAAAAATTCAGCCCATGACTTAGCCTGTGTTTTAGATTTTGGCCCCTTATGTGATTTGAGTCTGACACCCCTGCCTTAGCAGATCCTCACTCAGCACCTCTTCACTTGAACCCGTTCTACACCACTCAGGAGTTCTGTAGTTGAACAACCAAAAGTAAATATAAAGAACCAATGATGCTTCTGGATGTGTTGGACATAGTTCAAGCTCTCTAGCAGAAGGATGTCCCAGTCATTGTACAATGGCAACATTTCCCAAGTGGCTGGTTCTAAGACCCAGGAATAAAGGATGTAGTAATAATAATAAAGTCAAGAGGACTGAAAGGGTCTTATTATAAAGGGAAGAAAAAAAATATAAGGCTAACTGCACTTGAAGGATCAGAGTACCATAATCCAATAGAACCTAATTCAGACTGAGCCTGAAGCCCAAATGAGAAGAAAAGCTGCTACTGTTGCCTCTCTCTCTTTTTTAAAGAGACAGTTCTTTATTATTCTTATTTAAATCATTCAGGTACACAATCTGTTTTAAAATCCCTGAGCAGCAACACAATTTTTGTTTCACCATTAATTAAGTTATTAGCCTGAGTAAGTCTAGATCCCAAGGGTGAAATCCACTTGGGTTTTCAGGCCATAACTAATGAATATGGAACAGGAAAGAATCTGCAAAGTCACCCTAACTGTATATGCGTGAAACAGATTTGCATTAGAGGCCGACTGAATTTCATTGTTGAAACATCAGGGTTCATGTTTCAGCCAAAACCCCCTGTGCAGGGCATAGACTTTCTTCCCCCTCAACCCCCCCCAGCACCGTCTCCCATCTTCCTCACCATCCACCCCCCAGCAGCACACACAGTCTCCCTTCCCCCTCACCCCCCTCCCCGGCAGCACACTCGGTCTTCCTCCTCCCCTTATATTGATCACATTTACTTGCTGAGTCAGTGAGATAAAAAACACTAGTATCGGATCCACCTTATACGACATTCTACCATTACAAGAGTTGTTCTTCACACTCATCCAAAGTTTCTCCCAAAAGTCGTCTTGGTATTCAATTATATTATATATCTGGGAGCTTATAAGAAGACACTTCACAAGCTAAGATTAATCCAAAACACTGCAGTCCGACTCATCTTTGGATTAAAAATATGGGAACATATCACCCCATACTTCCAAATACTCTTCAAGCTTGCCTTCATCAGCTACAAAGCGGTCTTTGGGATGCTACCAACTTACCTCGCCTCCCAATTCTTCCTCAACTGCCCTAATAAGAGCTCTCGCAGAATAAATCTCTTTAATTATCCATCTCTGAAATCATGTCACTACAAGAAGTTCCTTGACAAAATGCTATCATTCCAGGCAGCCAAACTGAACACATGGCTCATAAAACCCATACTCGAGGCCATGCCATACGCTGACTTCAGAAAATCACTGAAGACTCGTCTCTAACACCATTTGAGTTCTCTTCCATTGACAATTCTGTATCCCTGAAAGTTCTTTCTCTTCCCATTACCCCCCTTACCTCCATTGTAAACCTCTCTTATTCTCATTGCATGCATCTTCTTGTAAACTGCCCCGAACCCATGTATCCTGTTGTAAGCCGCTCTGTATTTCTGTATCCTGCTGTAATCATTTGTTGCAAACATCTCGTATTCTCATTGCATGAATCTTGTTGTAAACCGCTTTGAACTTATGGTATAGCGGTATATAAGAAATAAAATTATTATTATTAAATCAATCTTTGGTGTTTCATGTCTTCTTTCCAGAGCCTCATTCTCATCCTGGTGAAGCTATACTTCATACCTTGAACTGTAAACGTGCCTTGGCTTAGTATTTGGATCGTACCAAACCTCAAAGAACTTCTACTCAACTGTACATTTGATCCAAATAAACTGGGAACTCCTGTTATCAAGAGAACCGTCTCCACATGACTCGCAGACTGTATATCCTTCTTCTATGCACGGATTGGGTTGATGCTTCCATGGCATGTCACTACTCATAAAGCTCGAGCAATGGCCACTTCAGAAGCTCATCTAAGTTACACTCCTATTAAGGACATTTGTAAAGCAGTCACCTGGTCCTCTATTCATATCTTCACATCTCACTACTGTTTGGAGAATCTTACACAAGAGAGTCGGGTCAGCCAAATGGTTCTCCAAAATTTATTCCCCATTTAAACACCAAATTCCTTCGGCTCATGAAACTTCTCAACAACCCTCTTGTCAGCCCTAGCAGCTAGGGAGTCTCAATGTGAGAATATACTATCTGCTTGTCCTTGGATAAAGCGGTTACTTACCTAAAAGCAGGTATTATTTGAGGACAGCAGGCAGATATTCTCACAACACTCCTGCCTCCCCTAGTTGGTTTCTTAGCTTTTTTATTTTTTAATGGAACTGGCAGTCCCACAAGCCATTGATAGGAAGGCAGGCACTCGTGCATGCATGGTGCAGGCAGTCTTCAAGACTTTGAAGTGACAATGCACTTGTTGACTGCCCGTGCTGGGCTCCGTGGATGTCATCTGATTAACACCTGCTAAAGATAAGCAACTTCGCTTTAGCCTCAAAGTTATGGAACCTTAACTTTTATAGTTCCAGGCTCCATTCTGTCCCATAGAAAATAATGGAAAATGCACATTTTTGGAATAACTGCCAAATTTAATGCTAGCCACTTCCCATTTACTAAACTAATTAAGCACAACTATACTAAAGTCCTACCATTTTTAAATTAAAAAATCACACATTCCCGTGAATGCCATGCATTTTCCTTAAAACACTTCCCAAAAATCTAATAAAAGTCCACAGCACCCAAGTCTTAGTGAATTATTTCTCATCTGCTAAATCATCAAAGCCAACAAACACACACTACAAACCTCACTAGGCCTCTACTACTACTACTATTATTTCTATAGTGCAACTAGACATATGCAACGCTGTACAGAGTCACAGAGAAGAAAACAGTCCCTGCTCGAAAGAGCTTAGAATCTAAATAGCCAGACAGCCAAAAGGAAGTCATGGATACAGTTAAGGGGAACAATTAATCAGCTGGCTGGGTTGGAGGACAGAGGAGTAGGATTAAGGATTGAAAGCTATATAAAAAAAGTGGATTTTTCTGTCTGCTTTTAAACAAGGTAAGAGAAGGGGCTTGACGGACAAACTCAGGTAATTTATTCCAGGCATAGAGGGCAGCTAGTTGAAAGGAACAAAGTCTGGAATTGGCAGTGGAGGAGAAAGATAAAGCTATCTGAGGAACGGAGTTCTCCGAGAGGTGTATGAGAGAAGAGAGGAGAGATATTGAGGGGCAGCGGAATGAACACACAGCTTTGAGGGTTTTTTTGAGAAGCAGCTTAACTGCAGCAGGGACAGTTGCAGTGGAAACAAATAGATTGAGAATATGGCATTTGAGATGGGGTTGAGTAGAGGGGTGGGAATGGGGTCTGAGGGACATGTAGTAGACTTGGCTGAAAACAAAAGTTGTGCGGTTTCTTCCTCTATACCCTAAATCTCCGCTTAACAGGCAAACTTATTTTTTTTTAAATACCAGACTCTCATAGTTCACCAAAAGGAACCCTTTACAGATCCTCACTACCAAAAATTCACACACAAATATTTTCCCCAAAATGCCATCAAACAGAACCAGAAAAACACATTTAAAAATTAATTAAACCAGTTGCCCCAAACCCATCTTACCCGAGTCCTAATAGGTTCATCAGACCCTCCCCACCACCACCACCGCTTTCTCTCTGGATGCCTGAAAATTCGAGGCCCCGGCTTTAGTTGCAGCCTACCGGAGCACCAGACGCCGAACTGAGCATGCTCAGTTGTTTTTCAAAGGGACTAAGCGGCATCCCCGGCCTTTCCTGCCTTCTGTACACGGCAGGTCTTACTTCACGGCCGGCTGACATCGCGGCAAGACGCGCCTGCCGCGATTCTGCCATCCTGGACCCCCGGAAAGGGTCCCAGTGCGCCCTTGCCTCCCGGGCCAGTCCCTGGGAACCCCCCGAGCAGCCCCAAACCAGAGATAAAACTTTTTTTTTTTAAAACATATTCACTATAAAAAGTAATTAATCAACTTCGTAAGAGGGATATTAAATCGGCTCAGGGGCAATGGCACAGATTACAGGTAGGTACCTAAACTGTATAGGATCCAATCGCTGTTCTAGCGAATGGAAGAGGAGGGAGCTAATCCCATCAGTGGGACTCCTCTGGAAAAGAGCGCTGGCAGTGCTTTGCACCCTCCGCTGGCAAACAACTACTAGCCTCGCTCCAATACCTGCTCTGTCCCCGTTCCTCGTCACTTGGCTCCTCAATTTCGTACGGATCATAATCCCGGAATAGGTCCATGACAGTACTGTCTTTGCTTCCTCTCCAAACATTAAACTTCCGTTCCTCAACGCGTGATACAATTGTACATCTCAAACCTTTCCCCTCAGAAACCTAAACCTTTCACTTCCTGTTCCAGCATCTGTTCTGTTCTCACCTGATCTAGCGTGCTGAATGGTGTTGCCAGTTGGGCGAGTTTTGAGGGTTGCTTTTTTGTAGCGTGTGCACTTTTTTTTTTTTTTTTTTTACAGTTTTGGACAGTATTTACTATTCTTTTTTTTATATATATAATTCTTTATTATTTTCAAACTTACAATAAGTGTGACAATATGTCCAAACAAATTAACAATAAAATATATCACTTAATAATCATCAATGGTACAAATGATATGTTCTTATCTCCCAACCTTCCCACCATTTCCTAGTATATAATCAATACCTTATACAATATATAACAATAAAATTACCCCCTCCCCCCTCACAATTGAACTTGTAAATTTAAGGGAAAAAATGTCATCTAATCAGTACAATACTTTGTTAATGGCTCCCACACATCTTGAAATTTCCTGAAACATCCCCACTGTATTGCAATAAATCTCTCCATTTTATAAACATGACATAAGGAATACCACCAGAAATTATAATTTAATCTACTCAAATTTTTCCAATTATAAGTAATTTGTTGAATGGCAACCCCAGTCATTATAAGTAATAATTTATTATTATTTGCAGAAATCTGACTTTTTGCTCTCATTGCCATATGAAACAGCACAGTATCATATAATAATGCCACTGGGTTGTCTAATAAACAATTAATTTGGTCCCAAATTGATTTCCAAACATTCATAATAAATGGACAATAGAAGAGGTCACGTGACGCTATGAACCGCTGAGGACGTGTTCCACATCGGCTCCGGGCCCCAATCCTCTACATTGAGCTTAAAGGTGTGAAATCTTCATCCTGGCCGGGTCTCCTGGAAATGCCCAACATCGGGCATCTATGGACAAGTATCTGACCCGGTTGCAGGAGACGGCGCAGTCAAAAGCTGTGCGCACAGGCAAACAAAAATCGAACTCAGGCGCGGCCAAAATGGCAGCCGCATCGGGTACGGCTGTGTCCGAGTTTACGGACACAGCGCTGAATGATATCAAGACGGCGGTGGCTCAGGTACTGGGACCGCAAATGGAGGTTTTGGCTACTAAAATGACCCGCCTGGAACAATTGCTCACAGACACGGCGGCCCGCACAACGGACCTGGAACAGCGGGTGTCCACGGCAGAGGATACTATTAATTCCCATGAAATGGATATAGCTGCCTTACAAGAAACGGTGCATCGGCAGGCAGAAAAACTTGACGACCTGGAAAATAGGTCGCGCCGCAGTAACTTACGTTTTCTGGGTGTCCCAGAACTGATCCCTGACGCGCGCTTGCCTGCTGAGTTGGAAGGCTGGCTTGAAAAGGAATTCCCGGATGCTGTGGTGTCCAGCTCCCTCTGTTTAGAGAGGGCCCATCGCTTGGGAGTGAGGCCTGCTCAAGATGCCAGACCACGTGTGGTGATAGCTAAGTTCCTGAATTACAGACATAAAGTGGCGATATTGCGCCAGTACCGGGCTAAGAAAGATTCATTGACGCTGCGAGGATCGGTTATTCGTATTAGCCAGGATTACTCGACGGCCCTTACTGACAAGCGGAAGGTATTTTATCCTCTTTGTACATGCCTGGTGGAACTTAAACAGCGTTTTTTGTTTATCTATCCTGCTCTTTTGAAGATTCAACATGAGGGTGCTTGGCACTCTTTTTCTGAGGCCTCTTAAGCAGCCGACTTTATCAATACTCGCCTGGGCTCTCCGGGAGACCCTCCTTGAGGGTCCTTGGATCTGACTATACTAGCTTTCTGGCTGGGATGGATTTCCTAGATTCTGTTTCAGTATGTGTTTACTGTATTGAAGCTCACATATATATACTTGATGTTCCGGTTAGTTAGAGGGATTGGGGTTCCGTTGGTGTCTCCACAGGCCTCTTGCATATTCTAGAGGGGATATGCTATTTGGGATATTTGGGATTGTTGGGGGTTGGATTGGGGATTGTGGGATGGGATGGGAACAGCCTTGGGGGAAAAATTTTGTTAAGGTTTTGTTTTTCTTTTGGGTTTGTTTGCATACTTCTTTACAGTATTTGTATCTGTTTTTTCTGCAATATGACTGGCACTATGCGACATGCGCTTGGGTGAGGCTGGGCACCTGGGCGTGGCTTTGGGATATACTTGTCTGCATGAATAATTTTTTGGGAGCCCCTGGGTGATAGCACACTTCGAATTGTCTCTTGGAATGTTGCCGGTATAACTTCACCGGTTAAACGCTCCAAAATCCTGCAACAATTGAAACACCACAGAGCAGATTTGGCCTGTTTGCAAGAGACTAAATTGACTGCCGAGGAACATGAGAAATTGAAGCGGGGATGGGTTGGTTCTGTTTTCTATGCATCCTCATCGGATAAGCGGGCTGGAGTTTGTCTACTGATTCGCAAGGGTTTGAAGTGTGCTGTCACCTCTTGCCATCAAGACACTCAGGGTAGGTCTTTACTATTACATATTTCCTTACAGGGTACAGAATTCAGATTACTGATTACATATGGGCCCAACATTTACTCTCCAACTTACCTTAATTCTTTAATTTCTCTAGGACTCCAAGACACTTCTGTTCCTCTTCTGGTGGTTGGGGATCTTAATCAGGTACTGGATGCTACTCTTGACCGCACTGCTCCTTCTAAGTTTCCTGCTACATCTGATACTAAGGGACTACCCTTTTTGTGCAAATCACTGGGCCTGGTTGATCCCTGGCACTTACTTCACCCGTTTGAACGGGACTATACTCACCAATCCCGGGCTCATGGGACCTTTTCCCATTTGGACTATATAATGATATCAGAATCTTTATTTTCTCGAGTAACTGAGGCGACTATAGGACCGTTAGCCATATCCGATCATTGTCCTATTTGGTTGGATGTGTCCTGGGGTTCTCCCCGTTCGTGGAGCTTCCGGTGGCGATTTCCTTCCTATCTAAAGGATGATCCTTCCTTTCAAGCGTATTTGTATTCTTGTTGGGAAGATTTATTGAAGACTAACGGACAACATATATCCACTCCAGATCTCTTTTGGGATACGGCCAAAGCAGTACTTAGAGGGGCGATAATCTCCTATGTAACAGCTCGTCGCAAACGAATCTCCCACGGTATTATTAGACTGGAGAAACAATATTCACAATTGAAAGTCCGCTACCTCCAAAATCCTTCTCGTTTGCTTCGTGAGGACATGCATTCAGCACAAGTAGCTTTGAATGCTTTGTTGCATGATCGGGTCAACTGCTCGCTTTTTTATAGAAAATACAGGTTTTATCGTTTTGGGAATAGAACAGGTAAATTGTTAGCTACATTGACTAAGAACTGGCAGGATGATCGCTATATTTCCCGGGTTAAATCAGGATCTCATTCTTACCATACTAAACCAGTGGACATTGCTGAGGCATTTTATCAACATTTTTCTAAATTCTATGCTAGTCCTAGCACTTATACGGGCCCTGATGTCCTCGACTATTTGGAGGATGCGGGCATGGCTAAATTCACAGACCTGCAGAGATCGGTGCTGAATGGACCTATTCAGGGCACGGAGATCCAGAAAGCGATTAAACATTTACGCTCTTGTACTGCTCTGGGGCCTGACGGGTTTTCCACCAAATTCTATAAACTAATGTCTCTGCAGGTGTGTGAACCCCTCCTGGGCTACTATGTAGTGGCATTGGAGAAAGGAACCTTTCCATCACATGCCAACACAGCTACTATCACTTTACTCCCTAAACCGGGTAAAACTAAAGATGAGGTTGATTCTTATTGTCCCATCTCCCTCCTTAACGTTGATATAAAAATATTGGCCCATTTGTTGGCTAACCGTTTGACTCCCCTTTTACCACATGTGATATCTCATACGCAGGCTGGGTTTGTCCAGGGACGTCACTCGGTGGTGAATGTTAGGATGTTGGCGATGTCCAGAGCTCAATTTGCATCTACACCGGGTATTCTGGTCAGTTTAGACGCTGCAAAAGCATTTGACCAAGTCAACTGGTCCTACCTTTTTAAGGTATTAGAATATATGGGTGTGGGGGGCTGGTTTTAGAAACATAGAAACATAGAAAGATGACGGCAGAAAAGGGCTACAGCCCATCAAGTCTGCCCACTCTTCTGTCCCACCCCATCAAGTCTGAGTGCTAATGACCCAGTTCCTTAGCTCGACCCCCGTAGGGATCCCACTGGATGTCCCATTTATTTTTAAAGTCGAGTACACTGGTGGCCTTGACCACTTGCACCGGAAGTTTGTTCCAGTGATCTACTACCCTTTCTGTAAAGAAATACTTCCTGGTGTCACCATTAAATTTCCCTCCTCTGAGTTTGAACGGGTGCCCCCTTGTGACCGAGGGTCCCCTGGGGAAGAATATATCGCTTTCCGCCTCGACATGACCTGTGATGTACTTAAACGTCTCAATCATGTCTCCCCTTTCTCTACGCTCCTCAAGAGTGTAGAGATGCAGTTTGTCCAGTCTTTCCTCGTATGGGAGACTCTTGAGTCCGGAGACCATTCTAGTGGCCATTCGTTGGACTGACTCAGCTCTAAGCACGTCTTTTTGGTAGTGTGGTCTCCAAAATTGCACACAGTATTCCAGGTGAGGTCTCACCATGGTTCTGTAGAGCGGCATTATGACTTCAGGTTGACGGCTGATGAAGCCTCTATTGATACATCCCAACATTTGCCTTGCCTTGGATGAGGCCTGCTCCACTTGTTTGGCAGCCTTCATGTCTGAACTGACGATCACACCCAAGTCCCGTTCTTCTGAAGTCCTAGCTAGTGTTTCTCCATTCAAGGTGTAAGTTTTGCATGGATTTCCGCAGCCGAGATGCATGACCTTCCATTTCTTAGCGTTGAAGCCCAGCTGCCATGTCGAGGACCAGTTTTCCAACGTGATCAGATCCTGTGTCATACTATCCTTAAGATTGTTTTCACTTACTATATTACACAGTTTGGCGTCGTCGGCGAACAGTGTTACTTTACCCTGAAGCCCTTGGGTCAAGTCTCTTATGAATATGTTGAAAAGAGATGGTCCCAGGACCGAGCCCTGCGGCACTCCGCTAGTTACCTCCGATGTCTCAGAGAGGGTGCCGTTGACCACCACCCTCTGAAGTCTTCCACTCAGCCAATCATTGACCCATGCAGTTAGCTTCTCGCCTAGACCCATCGACTTCATCTTGTTTAATAGTCTGCGGTGCGGGACACTGTCAAACGCTTTGCTGAAATCCAAGTACACTATGTCCAGAGACTCTCCCAGGTCCAGCTTTCCCGTCACCCAATCGAAGAAGCTGATAAGATTGGATTGGCATGACCTACCCCTAGTGAATCCATGTTGACGGGGATCCCTTAGGTCTCCCTCATCCAAAATCGTGTCTAATTTTCCTTTAAGTAGAGTTTCCATGAGTTTACACACAATTGATGTGAGACTCACTGGTCGGTAGTTCGCAGTCTCTGCTCTGCATCCCTTTTTGTGCAGAGGAACGACGTTAGCTGTTTTCCAGTCCAGGGGGACTCTCCCCGTACTTAGGGAGAGATTGAAGAGCATGGCTAACGGTTTCGCTAGAACATCGCATAGCTCTCTGAGCACTCGTGGGTGTAAATTGTCCGGCCCCATGGCCTTGTTCACCTTGAGTCTTGACAGTTCTCTGTAAACATCAGCAGTTGTGAACTCAAAATTCTGAAATGGATCTTCCATGCTTTGCTTTGTTTCCAACCGAGGCCCGTTCCCTGGTGCCTCACAGGTAAAGACAAAGCAGAAGTAATCATTCAGCAGTTTAGCTTTATCTGAATCTGTTTCCACATAACTCCCGTCTGGCGTTCTAAGGCGTACTATCCCATTTGTGTTGTTCTTCCTGTCGCTAATGTACCTGAAGAAGGATTTGTCCCCTTTCTTAATATTCTTCGCTAGAGTTTCTTCCATTCGAAGTTTGGCCTTCCTGACTGCTGTTTTGACCGCTGTGGACTTTGTCTTGTATTCAATGTTCGCATCTTTGCGGGTGTTATACTCTGCTCCTACAGCTTCCCTCTTAGTGAATGGTATATTAACACGTACATTTCCAGTAGGTCGGGGAACTCGTCAGGGATGCTCTTCGTCCCCATTACTTTTTCTTCTTTACTTAGAGCCTCTTTTACGCACCATACAGAGGGATGATGTTATAGTCGGGTTGTTGGAGGGCTCTTCCCAATTACGAGTGCTAGCTTTTGCAGACGACATACTGCTCACACTCGCTCAGCCACATCGTTCTTTGACGCGTGCTTTAGAAATTTTGGATGAATTCTCCCTAAGTAAGGGGAAAGTTCCCCTGGACTGGAAATTAGCTAATGTCGTTCCTCTGCATAAAAAGGGTTGCAGGGCAGAGGCTGCGAATTATAGACCGGTGAGTCTCACATCAATAGTGTGCAAACTCATGGAAGCACTAATTAAAAGCAAATTGGACACGATCTTGAATGAAGGGAATCTTCGGGATCCCAGTCAGCATGGATTCACCAAGGGTAGGTCCTGCCAATCCAATCTCATCAGCTTCTTTGACTGGGTAACAAGAAAGTTGGACTTGGGAGAGTCTTTGGACGTCGTGTACCTGGATTTCAGTAAAGCTTTTGACAGTGTCCCACACCGCAGGCTGCTAAGCAAGATGGAATCGATGGGGTTAGGAGAGACACTAACTGCATGGGTCAATGATTGGCTGAGTGGCAGACTTCAGAGGGTGGTGGTTAATGGTACCCTCTCTAAAACATCGGAGGTGACCAGTGGAGTGCCGCAGGGCTCGGTCCTGGAACAACTCCTTTTCAACATATTCATAGGGGATCTGACTCAAGGGCTTCAAGGTAAAATAACACTATTCGCCGATGACGCCAAACAATGTAATATAGTAAGTGAATGCAGTTTACAGAATTATATGGCGCAGGACCTGCTTACATTGGAAAGTTGGTCCTCAACCTGGCAGCTAGGCTTCAATGCTAAGAAATGTAAGGTCATGCACCTCAGAAACGGAAATCCATGCAGAACGTACTTCTTGAACGGAGAAACTTTAACTAGGACTTCAGCAGAACGAGATTTAGGAGTAATCATCAGTGCAGACATGAAAACTGCCAATCAAGTGGAGAAGGCTTCATCTAAGGCAAGGCAGATATTGGGTTGTATCAATAGAAGTTTCGTCAGCCAAAAGCCTGAAGTCATAATGCCGTTGTACAGGGCCATGGTGAGACCTCATCTGGAGTACTGTGTGCAATTCTGGAGGCCACATTACAGTAAAGATGTGCGCAGAATTGAATTGGTTCAATGGACGGCCACCAGGATGATCTCGGGGCTCAAGGGTCTCTCGTACGAAGAGAGACTGAACAAATTGCAGCTCTACACTCTTGAGGAACGTAGGGAGAGGGGAGACATGATCAAAACATTTAAGTACCTCACGGGACGTGTCGAAGTGGAAGATGATATTTTCTTTCTCAAGGGACCCTCGGCCACAAGAGGGCACCCGCTCAAACTCAGGGGCGGAAAATTTCATGGCGACACCAGAAAGTATTTCTTCACAGAGAGAGTGGTTGATCATTGGAACAAGCTTCCAGTGCAGGTGATCGAGGCAGTCAGCGTGCCAGACTTTAAGAATAAATGGGATACCCATGTGGGATCCCTACGAGGGTCAAGATAAGGAAATTGGGTCATTAGGGCATAGACAGGGGGTGGGTAAGCAGAGTGGGCAGACTTGATGGGCTGTAGCCCTTTTCTGCCGTCATCTTCTATGTTTCTATATTCTGGATTGACGTTGAATAAACAGAAATCATTGGTACTTCCTCTACAGCTTTCACTTTGTGATTCTTGGCCGGGCCCCTTTCCTCTTGTATGGGCTACATCTTCCATCCGATATCTGGGCATCCTCATTCCAAGGGACCTGATTACTCTTTATTCACTAAATGTTTTGCCTTTGCTCTCTCGAACTGAACAACGATTACTGGCCTGGTGAGCCTATCCATTGACATTAATGGGTAGGATCGCTTTGTATAACATGATGATGATCCCACATTGGCTTTATGTTTTACAAACTTTGCCTATTTTTTTATTACGTAAACATCTTCGGCAGCACCACCGTTCTTTATCACGCTTCTTATGGTGGGGTAAGAGATCTCGGATTACTCTACATAACTTAACCTTACCTACTTCCCAAGGGGGTCTGGGTCTCTTACATTTGGGGAGGTTTAATGAGGCTTGCCAGATCCGGCATTTGAATGACTGGTTCTGTGGCACATCCTATTTTATGGCCACGGAGGTGGAATGTTTAGCTTTCGCCCCCTACCACTTTAGTTACCTATTTCATGCTCGTTGCCTACCCAAACGGGAGGACAATTATGGTGATATGTTTCTACTTCCCCTGCGTAAACTTTGGAAATCTCTTTGCCAGCGATTGGCCATTAGGTATGATGTGACCCCATGTCTCCCTGTAACTGGTAACGGAGACTTTCTCCCGGGTATGGATCTGGGTGCCCGAACTTGGTGGACTGGGAGGGGAATGTATTATTTGTTTCATGTATTACAGTCTAATGGAACCCTACAATCTTTTCAAGCGTTATGTGACTCTTCTATTCTAGTGCCTGCTGACTGGTTCACATATAAACAGTTACATCATTATGTCAGTTCTCTGTCTGGTTCAGCACTAGGAGGAGACGTCCAGGACAAATTGTCAGAAGCCTTTTGTTTAACAGCTCAAGAACCTATACCATTACGCTCACACCACCGATTTTTACAGGACTTGGTCGGTGAATTGGACTATGCTTCTTTGGCCTCGAAATGGACTCAAGACTTGCAGATTACTATTTCGATGGATGTAATAAAACAGTTTTTCCTTGGGAATGAAACTATTGGTATCTGCTGCAGAAAAGGAACGTTATTACAAATTTCTGGTCCGGGCATATTTTGCCCCAGTCCGGGCCTTTCGGGCACATGTGAGTTCTACTGATTGTTGCCCGAAGTGTGCGGCCCCGAGAGCCTCTTTGGGCCATATGTTTTGGTTGTGTCCGGGCATACAGGCTTATTGGAAACGTGTTTGCTTACATGTTCAATCCATCTGGAACTGTACCTGGAAGCCTACGAACACATTTCTATTTACGTTAAAACTTACTTTAATGCCCATCCGTCCAGGTGCTGCGGCGTTTGTCCAAAAAGCTATTTTCATGGGACTTAAGACTATTCTTCAATGCTGGCTATCTTCACACACTCCAACTGTTTCCCATTGACGCACACAGATGATCCAGATGGCGGGATATGAACGTTTGGCCATTGCAGATATGAACTCCAAATCTGGTTCTTTATATCTACGCTGCTGGTTTCTTTGACGCCGGTTGTACACAGTAGATTGTTGAATTGACCTGAAAATTGTTTAAGGCTGTTCCCATGGGAGGGTGGGTGGGCGAGTGGGAGATTGGGGGGTTGGTAATTTGGGTTAGGGTACTGCTGATTTGACAAGTTTGATGGAATGGTTGATCCTGTGTTTTGTTACATATTTGAAACTTAATAAAAAGATTTAAATATAAATGGACAATAGAAATAATAAATGATCTAAAGTCCCTGCTTCGAGATGACAGTGCCAACATTTATTAGACTTAGAGCTATCCAATTTTTGTAACCGAACAGGGGTCCATAATGCTCTATGTAACAGAAAAAACCAAGTTTGTCTCATAAATGCCGACACTGTACATTTCATCCTCCAAGTCCAAATTCGTGGCCATTGAGATGCAGTAATTTGATGCTTAATCTCAATGCTCCAAATGTCTCTCAGACCAGTGTTTGGGGTTTCTTTTTAATAAATCCAGTCAGCCATTTATACCACTGGGCGGCTTGGTGACCCAAGAAGTCTGCCTGAAAGCATAAGAACTCCATACTATATTGATTATTAAGGTTTTTCCAGTCAGGGAACCCCGCCTGAATGACCTGTTTCAGTTGCAACAATCTAAAACTTTCTGATTTATTAAGGCCATATTTATGTTGCAACTGTGAAAATTCAAGCATTTTACCATTAGAGATAACATCATCTAATAAACCTATTCCTGCTATCATCCAATGCTTCCAGGCAAGCCTTTCTCCGCCAATTTGAATCTTAGAGTTCAGCCATATAGATTGATTTGTAGATTTGTGAATTGGAATAGTTGTTAAATTACTTACATAATGCAATGTTTTCCATGCATCAGCAAATATTCTGTTATCTTTACTATAACTAGGCATTTTGATACTGAGCACATGATAAAGGCGTAATGGAGACATGAGTTGCCATTCTAGCCACAGCCAATCTGGGAGTTTTTCCATGAGCTCTGGGAGGACCCAATACATACCCTGGCGCAAAACATAGGCTTGATGATACCTATAAAAATTGGGAAAATTTACCCCTCCCTCTGAAATTGGCCTTTGTAAAGATACCAAAGCAACTCTAGGAGTTTTACCCAGCCAAATAAATTTTATAAGAATGCTATTTAATTTTTTATAAAAGGACCCTTGAAAATAAACCGGCAACATACCCATCTGATAACAAACCACAGGCAAAATCATCATCTTAATAGTTTGGACTCTTCCCCCCACCACGAAATATGTAAAGGATTCCATTGTTCAAACAATTCTGTAACCTTCTGTAATAACGATTTTTCATTTATTTTCATTGTTTCTTCCATCGTATTTTTAATCCAAATGCCTAAATACTTTATTCCATCCTTCTTCCAAAGAAAGGGAAATGAATCAAACAAATTTACTATTCAACCAACAAGTGTTCCAGATTTCAGTCTGCTATTCCTGTGATCCCTCTGGGTCTGTGAATTTCAAGCCTCGTCCTGTCTTTGCTTAGACCTGTTGTGGTAAGCCAAACAAGTTAATAATTTATTGGAGGATAAGCAGGAATTATATTCTCACATGTGGGTGATGTCATCCACAGACCACACATGTAGGGTTACCAGACTTCCGGTTTTCTCCGGACAGCTTTTCCAAAACCCGGCACTTTGTCCGGTTTTTGAAAAGCTTTCCTTCGTGCAGGGCATCCACACATGTGCAGTTGTGCTGGGGTGGGATTGAGGGCAAGATGGGGCAGAACCGGGGCAGGGATGGGTGGGGCTGGGCGGGCATGGGGGAAGTCTAGTGGTCCGGATTTTCCAGATAGAAAATCTGGTAACCCTACCCGCATGGACAGTACTGTCACTTTAAAACTATAAAATTGCTCATACCAGGCGTGTGCTGGTGCCTTCCTGCCTGATGTCATCATGGGACCTACTACTACTAATCATTTCTGTAGTGCTACTAGACGTACGCAACACTTTACATCAAAATATAGAAGAGACAGTCCCCGCTCAAAAAAGCATACAATCTAGTCAAGACAGGCAAAGTGGATAAGAAGGTGCATCAATACACTGTGCTCAGGTGGGGAAATTACAGAGTGAATAAGACAGATATTGGTGCTCAGAAGGTGGGCTGGAGTTTGGAATTGAAAGCATCTTCAAAGAAGTGGGATTTTGAGTCTGCATTTGAATACTGCCAGAGACAGAGCCTGATATATTGAGTCAGGCTATTTGTTCAAGACAGCAAGACAGAAGGGATGGAGTCTGGAGTTGGCTATAGAGAAGAGTATAGGTAAAACTTATCCAATGAGCAGAGTGCCCAGGAGAGAGCATGGGGAGAGATGAGAGAGAGATATTGAGGAGTTATAGAGCAAACACACTTGTAGGTCAGTAAGATGAGTTTGAATTGTATGCAGATATGGATAAGGAACAAATGAATTGACTTGAGGAGAGGGATAGTGTGGGCATAGCAACATTGGTAGAATATGAGTCGTGTAGCAGAGTTCTGATCAGTCTGAAGGGAAGAAAGATGGTTTAGCAGAAGGCCAGTGAGAAGAAGGTTGCAGTAGTCTAGTCAAGAGGTGATAAGGGTAGTGCCTCAGAAAGAACAGCTTCGAGCACTGTTGCAGAAAGAGCTATTTGGGATACTGCAGTTGCACCCTGTGTAAACCTCTGCGTTGACACACTCAGTCCGAACACTGCCCATGCAGTTCATCGAGGCATCGTTCTTAGACTCCTCGACATCAAGCATCTGTGTTAAAGAGGTGCAGGTCACATGCATCCTCTTCTAGAAAACTGAGCACACTAACCTTGCCTCAACATTCTTCATCCCATTATGGATGCTTACCTCAATGTTCTACATCAGCAAGAGCTGACATTGAGGAATATGACTCGGATCTATTGTCATATTCTTCCAGTGACTATGCAGTTTTGTCCGTTGACAAGTGTTATGGGATTCCATTAGAGTCTTCACCTCCTCATCGAAGGATACCTCCTGAAAGTCTGTTACTAATTTTATCAGACAAATGGGAGAAGCACTTCCTGTAAATATGGAGCCTTGAGCAGAACTCATGGAAGCTCTAGACTATAAGAAGTGATCTAAGGACTGTATTAAAGTTCCACTTCATAATCTCATGAAGGAAGCATTGTTTAAAAACTGGGAATCACCACTCTCTATCTCAGTGGCTCTACACAAACTGGGCACAATTTATAAAATCCAGTCTGATCCAGGGTTTGACAGATCACAATTACACCACCAATCTTTGGTTGTAGAGTCATTTTTTTTAAAAAGAAAAGAAGAGGAGGAACATTTTTTTCCTCGAAGGCTTCAACCACTGAGACTTTCATTTTTCCTCAGCCATCAGTTTGGCTTACGCAGTCTTTCTGCCCATTTTTCAGGCCGCTAACGGGCTAAAAAAAAAAAAAAGTGTTGCAGGTGCCCAAGGCCAACCTTTCTTCCTGACAATTGGTGCTTCAAGTCCCTTTGCCCAGACCACTGGGTGGGACTTGTGCTCGGTGTACTATTTGGCAAAAATGTTTGAGAAACTTAAACAGGAAAGATTGTTTGGGACTGGCATGGGCATCGATCAGAAACCTTTGTCGTCGAAAACATCGATATCAACACCGGTGTCGGGAGACTACTGGCCCTTGGGATGGAGGGAGGGGGGTCTGGCCCTTGGGATGGAGCATGGCCTAGGGCAGGGGTGGGAAACAAGGGCCACAATCCAATTGGCCAATCAGGGCTTTAGGCCCCTCCCAGTGCATCCCAAGATGCAGTGGGAGGGGGAAGACCTGTCATTCGCAGCACGCAGCCCTGTAGGCTTCCCTCCTGCCACTTTTGCAGCACAAGGTACAGGAGTCGGGTGATGTGTGTGTTGGGTGTTGCCAGTGCTGTCAGGGGGGGGAGGTGTTGAGGAATGCTAGGGGGAGGGGTATAGTGTGGGGGCTTGGGAATCAGTACCTGTGAGGGAGAGAAGAATCTCCCTGCCAGTTCAACTGATCCTGGTAGGGGGGAATCTCTGAAACCAGCTCAGCTGATGGGGATTCCTCTGCCCTGATCAAGCTGATGGCAAGCCCTCAATATGCTGGGGGTTTTCCCCCATTTCTGGGTGGTAGGGGGGTCAGTGACCACTGGGGGAGTAAGGGGCGATCATGCCTTAATCCCTCCAATAATCTGGCCAGTTTGGGCAGTTATGAGGCACTTAGATGCAACTGTCGGGGTCTAAGTTCCCCCTAGGAAAACTTTGATTATCGCTGCAGTACATCCAGGTTTAATCCCATTTGATTCCTGCCCATAATATACCTTCCAACCCGCCCCTTTGAGCTCTGGATGCACAGCAGTTTAGAAGTGCTGTTGCACATCCAGAAAGTTAGTTTTGATTATTGCCACTTGAACGTCCCTGCTATTAGGACATCTAAGTGCCGACTTAGGCAGGTTTTTGGACTTTTTAAAGTTTTGATTATGTTCCTTCCATAGTCTCTTTGTTCAAAAGCCCTGATTCATCAAAGTTCCTTATCACTCAGCAAAGATGGATTCAGTAAAATGGTGTCAGGCTTACCCAGGCCTTAAACCTGTAAAAGGACAATGATGGAACACTCATAGAGTAGTCGGTGACAAATGGCCTCCTGCATGGCCCTCATCCTCTCCAAAATGGTCTCTTCCATGGCCCCCATCCTCTCGAATACATCCTGGATTCCAGGGCCAGGTGCATATAGGGCACCAGCTGCACCTGTCCCTGGAACCCTAAGAGCCTTTGCTCTGTGTGCTTGAGAGGGTGGGGAAGAATGCAGGAGGCCATGGCCCTCCTGAAGCTGGTCCTGAGGGGTGCAGAGGGGGAAAGGGTTTGGATAGGGTCAGCGGCAGTCACTGGAAGGGTGGATGAGTCAGGGGAAAGGGGTTGTGTGGGGGCAGCAGAAATGTCCTCTTCCTCCTCCTCCTCCCTCCTTCTCCTGGTGCTGTTCACTCTCCCTCCTCCTCAACAGGACCAGCCCCTTGAGTCTGATCCAGGGGGTGCTACCACTGCTGCCTGAGCTAAACAGGAGGGAAACATTAAAATAGGTTACAGTTAGGTACTCTGTCACCTACACATTTGACCATGACATGATTGTTTTTATCATAATTTTAAGATAAAACAAGTACATACAAAAGCACTTATGCAGTCAATGACTTAAAGATGTATATGAGGTGTAGAGAGTCTATGAGATGAGAGGGACTCATTACTCACATGCCTGGGCATGCAGTTTCTCCCACACACCCTGGAGTAATTCTTGCTCCTGCTGCCTCTCTCCATGAGGTCTTCATGGAGAGAGAGGACAGAGGGAGGGGCAGGTTGTGTGCCAGATGTATGCCATTTCATACAGAAGTATGACATGACATCCCTACTTATGCTTCTATCTATATCTCCAGGGCAGTACACATACAATCTGGGATGAACATGTTGCCCTCCTAGTAAAACAGTGCTACTACCCAACACACCTTCAAAAAGATATAAATAGGATGGGATCAGTCCAGAAGGCTACTAAAATGGTTGGTGGTCTTCATCAAGATTCAACTTCAAATTCTCAAACCCTGAAATTCCTTGACCTCTTAAATGAGCTAAATCTCAAACCATAGGCAGTGAAATGCTTTTTATGTTTGGGGATCCCAAAAGCTCCACCCTAGACCCCGCCCCAGATGTTCCCAAGCTGCACCCCAGACTAGAGAATGATATAGTGACTGTTTCCCATAGATAATCTGCCGGAATGGGAGAAAAAAACTCAACTGGTTGCCGTGGGTATGGGGACAAGGCCATTCACTGTCCTGTGGAGTGGTGAATGGCCTTGTCACCACAGTAAAGGATCTGCCACGAGTTTTTTCCCCACCCCCTCGTGAGTCCAACAGCCACCCTTCTTCCTATCGCAGGTCAAACAGTCCCCCACTCTTGCCCCCAATGCATTCGCCACCTGGGATACCATTTATAAATAGGCCCCCCTCCGCTGAAACCGACCCAGAAGGCTTCCCTCCGCTGTCAGAGTTGATGTTGGAGGGAAGCCTTCCTGGGCAGCCGGGGATCCCAGTTATCTCAACAGTCCTCCTTCCAGCTGTGCTGCTTCTTCCTGCCTTCAACGGCACTTGTTTGCAGGGATGCATGAAAGAGACATTGCATGCATCCATGAAAACAAGTATAGCTGACGGCAGGAAGGAGCGGGCCACCTGGAAGGAGGACTGTTGAGGTAAATGGAATCCCCAACTGACCCGGAAGGTTTCCAGGTTAGCATCGCTGAAGGGGGGCATGCCCAGCTGGATGGCTATGAAGAGAACAAGTAAGGGAGAGAGGGGATAACATGGGAGAAAGGAGGGGGGAAGGAATGCACTGGACATGGGGGGGGGCACAAATTTGGAACAAAGGCTGGAAGGCAGGGAGGGGGACACAAGGAAGGGAGTGGGCATGAACTTGGGATACAAGGGAGGGAGGGAATAGAAAAGGGGAATTGTTGGGCATGAGTGAAAGGGAAAGAGATGGTGCACATGGGGAAAGGAAGAAAGGAAAATTGTTGGGCATAGAAAGAGAACAGTGAGGTAGAGATACATGGGGAAGAGAAGGATGAGAAGGAGAAATGTTGGATATGGTGGTGGAGAGAGAACAGAGGGCCAGATTGAAGGGGATGCAAAAGGGAGGAATGTTGGACAGAGTGATGGAGGGAGAGGTGTGGCAAGGTGGTGGAGAGGGGTGACAGGAGAAATGTTGGGCATGGAATAAGCACAAACAACATCAACGCAGGTACAATAAGGCAGTAAAAGAGACTACAAGGAAAAATAGCCAAGGAGGCAAAAAACTTCAAGCCGTTCTTTTGATATATTAAGGGGAAACTACCCGTGAAGGAAGCGGTGGGACTGTTGAATGACTAAGGATTAAAGGGAGCGCTAAAGGAGGACAAAGCAATCGCCAACAAACTGAACACATTTTTTGCGTCTGTATTTACCGAAGAGGATATACACAGCATATCAGAACCCATTAAGTTATATGCTGGAAGCGAAAACAGGAAACTGACAGGGTTAACGGTCACTCTAGAAGATGTATGCAGGCAGATTGATAGGCTTAAGAGCGATAAATCCCCAGGACCGGATGGTATCCATCCGAGGGTCATCAAGGAACTGAAAGGGACTATAGCTGAACTGCTTCAGCTAATAGCCAATCTGTCAATCAAATAGGGAAAGATTCTGGAGGACTGGAAGGTGGTGAATGTTACGCCGATCTTCAAAAAAGGTTCGAGGGGAGATCCGTGAAACTACAGGCCGGTGAGTCTGACCTCGGTACCAGGAAATATGGTAGAGGCGCTGATAAAGGACCGCATCATTAATCATCTTGACGGACACAGTCTGATGAGGACCAGCCAGCACGGTTTCAGCAAAGGCAGATCTTGTTTGACAAACTTGCTGCACTTCTTCGAGGGAGTAAACAAGCAGATAGACAAGGGCGACCTGGTCGACATTGTATATCTGGATTTTCAGAAGGCGTTTGACAAGGTTCCGCATGAACAACTACTTCGGTAAATTGCAAGCCATGGAATAGAGGGTTTTGTTTTTTTTTATAAATCTTTATTGAGTTTCAAAACCAACAAAAATGCAATACAGTATCTATACAAATAATATTAATCATATATGCATTTATAATCAATCAAAATCCATACAATTTAAAAAAAAAACCCAACCAACCAATATTTCATAAGGGAATAGAACCATACAAAGAAATACCCCCTCCCGCCCTGGGTGTGTGTGCAATATACCAACATGAACAAAGGAAAAGACAACTACAGTGAATCCATAAAAGATGTCAAAGGGCCCCAGATTAATTTATATCTCTTAGTATGTCCCAGCATATCCGCATATCACAAAACTTGGGAGATATTGTTTATATAGCTGGATGTTGTAATCACAAAAATATTTTAAAATCTCAGCTTTATTAATGTTTCTTCATTAAAAATATAATTCAAAAAACTTGTCTTTTATATATTAGTAAAGTGCTCAGTCCATGAAATCAATCATATTTTGAGATAACATGCAACAGTAGTTAATCCGGGGCCATCATAATCTTCTTGGCCCTTTTACCAACCAAGAAGATTATGATGGCCCCGGATTAACCACTGTTGCATGTTATCTCAAAATATGATTGATTTCATGGACTGAGCACTTTACTAATATATAAAAGACAAGTTTTTTGAATTATATTTTTAATGAAGAACATTAATAAAGCTGAGATTTTAAAATATTTTTTGCCAGCATATCCGCATTCATTTTTTCAAATCTATAAATTAAACAAATTTGCCCACCAAAAATTAAAATTAAGGCGATCCCAGTTCTTCCAATTGCGCGTAACCATTTGTATGGCTACCCAGGTCATGATAAGGAAAAGCCGACCTCTATATCTGTCCAATGAGGGCTTCAGATGTAATATTGTCCCACATATGACTGCTTCATATGTCAAAGGAATCGATGCCTCAAGTATAGTATTAATCTGTTAAATTTAGCAAAAACCATGGAAGCTCTGGCCTTCTCTGTATCTTTGGATGCAGAGAAGGCCTTTGATCGTGTGGAATAGACCTTCATGTATCAAGCAATGGATTGGTTTGGTATTGGTTCCAGATTTATTCAAATGATTCAAACCTAGTATAATTCCCTTTCTGCCAGATTATATATTAATAATACTTTTTCAGAATGTTTTCGTCTAGAGAGGGGAGTTAGACAAGGGTGTCCATTATCTCCCTTGCTTTTTGACATTGTACTGGAACCCTTGCTATTGGCTATTCAACAGGCAAGAGGAAATACAGGGTATTCCTTATGCAGGTCGGGAATATAAGGTCCCTACATATGCAGATGATATCTTGCTTCATTGGAAGAATCCTGAATCCACCATTCTGCATTTACTGGAATTGATTGAGAGATTCAGTAAATTTTCTGGTTATAAAATTGGAGTAAAACCAAGGTTCTGCCGCTAAATGTGTATTGCACAAAAGGTTTATTTGAGTCATTCCCATTCCTTTGGTAAGAAGGGATAAAATATTTAGACATAATGATACAAAAGACTTTGGAAGACACAACAGTAAATGAAAGCTCTTTATTACTGAAAGTTAAAGAAATGTGTGAGCATTGGAACACATTACATTTGTTTTGGTGGGGGAGAGTACAAACTGTTAAGATGATGGTTTGCCTGTGGTTTGCTACCAAATGGAAATGTTGCCAGTTTTTTTTTCAGGGGTCCTTTTATAAGAAACTAAATAGTAGTATCACTAAATTTATTTGGCTGGGTAAAACTGCTAGAATAGCTCTAGTATCAATGCAAAAACCAATTGCGGAGGGTGGGGTAAATTTCCCAAATTTTTACAGATATCATCAGCTTTCATCATGCGGCAGGGTATGTACTGGATCCTTCCTGGCTATACTTAAAGTGGCAACTTCTGTCCCCATTACGGGTGTTTCATGTCTTGAATATCAAGTTACCCAGATATGTCAAGGACAATAGTATTCTATTTGATACTTGGAAAACCTTGAAATTTATCAACAAATTAACAGATATTCCAGTAGAGAAATCCACTTATCAGTCCTTATGGCTAAACTCCAAGGTTCAAATAGGCGGGTCTGGGATCTCCTGGAAGCATTGGATGCAGGCAGGCATTCAAACATTAGATGATATTATATCTAATGGGAAACTGCTGGATTTTTCACAACTGCAACAAACATTCGGATCAAAATCTCAACATTATAGATGGTTGCAGTTGAAGCAGGCTATTCAGAGTGGGTTCCCTGACTGGCAGAATCTTAAAAATCATTATAGTCTGCAGGTCCTATGCTTTCAGACAGATTTGCTGGGCATCAGGCCACCCGGTGGTTTAAATTAATTTCTGAATTTTTGAATAAGAAATCAAAAAATAGTCTTAGGGACATTTGGAGCATCGAGGTAAAGCAATATATTTCTGCATCTTGATGGCCACAAATTTCGACTTGGAGGTTGAGATGTACAGCGTCAGCATTTATGATACAGACATGTTTTTTCTTGTTACATAGAACTTTTTGGACCCCTGTTCGTTTACAAAAGTTAGATAGTTCTAAATCTAACAGATGCTGGCATTGTCATCTTGATATAGGGAAACTGGATCATCTGATATTCTATTGTCCTTTGATACTCAATTTCTGGAAGTCAATACTCACGTGGATTAAAAACTGGCTGGAGCAAAGGAAACAGAGAGTGGGGGTAAATGGACAATATTCAGACTGGAAGAGCGTCACCAGTGGGGTGCTGCAAGGGCTCGGTGCTTGGACCCGTGCTCTTCAACATCTTTATAAACGATCTGGATATAGGTATGATGAGTGAGGTGATTAAATTTGTGGACGATATGAAGCTATTCAGAATAGTGAAGACACAGGGGGATTGCAAAGATCTGCAACATGACATAATCAGGCTTGAGGAATGGGCATCAACATGGCAGATGAGGTTCAACGTGGATAAGTGTAAAGTGATGCATGTCAGTAACATAAATCTCATGCACAAATACAAGATGTCCGGGGTGGTACTTGGAGAGACCTCCCAGGAAAGAGACTTGGGAGTTCTGATCGACAAGTCGATGAAGCCATCTACGCAATTTGCGGTGGTGGTGAAAAGGGCGAACAGAATGCTAGGAATGATTAAAAAGGGGATCACGAACAGATCGGAGAAGGTTATCATACCACTGTACCGGGCAATGGTGCGCCCTCACCTGGAGTACTGAGTCCAGCACTGGTCGCCGTACATGAAGAAGGACACGGTACTACTCGAAAAGGTCCAGAGAAGAGCAACTAAGATAGTTAAGGGGCTGGAGGAGTTTCTGTACAGCGAAAGATTAGAGAAACCGGGCCTCTTTTCCCTCAAACAGAAGAGATTGAGAGGGGACATGATCTAAACCAGGGGTGCCCAACACGTCGATCACGATCGACCAGTAGCTCAGGAAGGCAACACGAGTCGATCGCGGAGCCCATCCCGGGCTCCGTGATAGACTTGTGTTGCCGTCCTGATCTACCAGGCCGATCAGCCTTCCTCTCCAGTGTTCTCTCTAGGGCCTTTTAGCTGGGCGGTCCGCCCAGCTATCATCTGCTGCTGCTGCCGCTGCTGAACATTTAAAAAAAAACCCAAAAAAAACCGGCTTGGAGATTTCAGCCCGTAGCGAACTTATGCTCCGTGGCTCTAACGTGTGCGTGCCGGCTTCCCTTCTCTTCCCTTAGAAACCGGAAGTTATGTCCGGGAGGGGGGGGGGGAGAAGGGAAGCCGGCACGCACATGTTGAGAGCCCTGAAGCAAGCGTTCGCTATGGGCTAAGGCGGGAGACAGGTTAGTGAAGCATTTGCTCTTCTTGCTGCCGGGTCCTGCCTACTTTCTGTTTCCGCGAAGGCAGAAACCGGCAGCATTTCCCCCAATAGGTCGATCGCGATCTTGGGCCAATCAGCCTTCCTCTCCCCGACGGCAGAATTGACGTCGGGGAGAGGAATGCTGGTCGGCCGAAGCAGGGACAGCTTGGGACGGCGGCGGCTTTCGGGCCTGTTATTGGTGGCGGTTTGGGTCCTGGTCCCCGATGGCAGTGGCTTGGGGGAGGGCAGGGAGAAAGAAAGAAAAAGGGCAGGCAGGGAGACAGAAGGAAAGAAGAGAAACAGAAAAAAAGAAAGGGAGGCAGAGAGAAAGAAAGGGCAGGGAAGAGGAAGGAAAAGTTGGGGGAAGGAATGAGGTCTGGAGGAGAGGAAGCATACAGGCTAAAAGAAGGGAAGAAAGATTGGATGCACAATCAGAAGAAGAAAGTGCAACCAGAGACTCATGAAATCACCAGACAAGGTAGGAAAAATGATTTTATTTTAAATTTAGTGATCAAAATGTGTCTGAATTTATATCTGCTGTCTATATTTTACACTAAAGTCCCCTTTTACTAAACCGCAATAGTTTTTTAGCGCAGGGAGCCTATGAGCGTCGAGAGCAGCGCTGGGCATTCAGCGCAGCTCCCTGCGCTCTAAAAACTGCTATCGTAGTTTAGTAAAAGGGAGGGGGGTATATTTGTCTATTTTTGTATGGTTGTTACTGAGGTGATAGTGCATAGAGTCATCTGCTTTGACCTCTTTGAAAAACCCTGGAATAGGAATGATAATTAACATTTTCTATGCGTACAGTGTGCGTTGTATTTTTTTTTAATTTTATTGTTGGTAGATCATTTTGACTTGGTCATTTTAAAAGTAGCTTGCAAGCCCAAAAAGTGTGGGCACCCCTGATCTAAACATTCAAGGTGAAGGGAATAGACTTAATAGATAAGGACAGGTTGTTCACCCTCTCCAAGGTAGGGAGAACGAGAGGGCACTCTCTAAAATTGAAAGGGGATAGATTCCATACGAACGTAAGGAAGTTCTTCTTAACCCAGAGAGTGGTAGAAAAATGGAAAGCTCTTCCACAGTCTGTCATAGGGGAAAACACCCTCCATGGATTCAAGACAAAGTTAGACAAGTTCCTGCTGAACCAGAACGTACGTACGTAATAATAATAATAATAACTTTATTCTTCTATACTGCCACAATCTTGCGACTTCTAGGCGGTTTACAATCAAGAGTGCTGGACATTCAGCGAAATACAATAAGTAGATATTCAGAGGAAATACAGAGATCAGAGACCTCAGGAGGCAATAGTATAGAAATACAATTTGCTGAGCGAAAATGTAATATGTACATTTTAGTAGGTAATGTTCGACACGACTTGTTGGGGATAAATAGCAACATAAAGTTACGATAAGCTGAAGATAACAGATTATATTTATAACAGTGCTGTAAGTTTAGGTGGAATAGGGAGGGCTAGTGTCACAGTTAGGGTGCTGGGCTTTGACCAGAGGGCCACCACGTGAGCGGACTGCTGAGCACGATGGACCACTGGTCTTACCCAGCAGCATTTATGTTCTTATGGGACTGGTGGGCAATGGTGAAAAATGCTGCATATGATTCGGAGGATGAGAGAGGGAAAAATGTTGGATGTAGCAATAAAGGAAATGGGAGAGATGTATTTATAAAATGACAATTGTACAGAATATTGTTTCTTTTTATACTTCAATAAAATGAGTTCATTATAAAATCATAACTATTCGAGGCTTATGCGGATGGGAGCAGATGGCTGACGGGGACCAAGCTCATGGGGGCGGGGACTAAGCTGGTATGGATGGGGTTGGGGGCAGGGACTGAGCTGGCAGGGGCACTTTTTCCCCTGTGTCATTCTCTAACCCTGCTCCTGCCCCCAGAATAACAGTACTAATTGTAAATGCCATTTCTTCCATTAATTTTTCATATACACACAATATACAGTGGTGCCTCACACAACGAACTTAATTCGTTCCAGGAGCAAGTTTGTTATGCGAAAAGTTCGTTATGTGAAACGCGTTTTCCCATAACAATACATGTTAAAAAAAATAATTCGTTCTGTAGCATAAAATATGCTAAGATGACATAAAAAAAAGATAAATTTTTTGTTATTATTTTTATTTAGATACATCTAAAAACATAATTGTTTTTTAAAACAACACACATTTTTTAAATTTAAAGACAGACTAAGTAGAGTCTAATTTTACAGTGAGAGAGGGCAGAGTCTCAGCGGCAAAAACTGGGACTTAACTGTTCATTTTCTTTTTCTAGCATCGGGGAAGCGGCGAGAGTAGCTCCGCCCCCCCCAACGCATCAGCAGTAGGCGCCGGGCCCCTGCGAGCCGACGGTCCGCCACTGCACAGGGAGCCAGGCGGAGAGAGGGCAGTTAAGCACAGTGCCTGCGCGGAAGGATGCAGCTCGGGCGACTTCGTTGTGTAAAACGAAGTTCGTTGTAGGAAGCAAGACATGAAGTTCGTTGTGCGCAGCGTTTGCTGTGCGAGGCGTTCGTTATGCGAGGCACCACTGTAATCTTATTAGCCATACATAATGGTAACCAGAAAATTAAACTATTCAAAGCAAGCTCTTTTTTCCTTCCCCACCCCTGTACAGCATTTCTTCCTCTCTCCTCCACCCCCATATGCAATGTCTCCCTCTCTCACTGTCCACCACCTATCTATTTCATTCCCTCCCTTGCTGCAAAGGAAATGGGGAGAGGTATCCTTGGTGCATCTCTCCAACTCGCTCTACTGCCACACCCAACATTCCACCCTCTCTTATTCCCCAGACTGTGTGCAGCATCTTTTGCCTCTGCCCACCAGACCCATGCCCAACTTTTCTCCTTCTATCACCCCTCTCCAGCACCATGCCACATCTCTTTCTGCACCACCAGGTCCAACATTCCTCTCTTGCATCCCTTTCCATCTGTCCCACTGTTCCCTCTCCATCACATCCAACATTTTTCCCTCTCATCTTTCTAACTCACTCCTATCCCATCACATGTCCAACAATTCTCTCCCTCCCTATGCCCGACAATTTTCCTTTCCCCATGTACACCATCTCTTTCCCTCACACCCATTCTCAACAAATCTCCCTATTCCCTCCCCCACCTCAGCATCTTTCCCTCCCTCCATTCTGTGTCCCAAGTTCATACCCCTCCCTCCCTTCTGTGTCCCAAGTTTGTGCCTTCTCCCTTCCTTCCAGCCTTTGTCCCAAATTAATACCCCTCCCTCCCTTCTGTGTCCCAACACATGCCCTCTCCATTCTGTGCCCCAAGTTTGTGCCCCCTTTCTTTGTTCTAAAATCATGTTCCCTTCCATGTCTCAATGCACCCCTCTCCCTCCCTTCTGTATCCCAATTTCATGCCTCCTCCCAAGGGTGTGCACCTGTGTTCTGGCCGGCTGTAAGACATCCAAGTAGGCCTCCTCATTCCCTACAGCTGTTATGGACTGCAAGATCCTGACCTACTCTCAAAATTTTACACAAGGGTTCCTGCTTGCCCTCCCCTTATTCCATATGGGGAGTTAACAATTTGTTCACCCTGGGAGGAGGGAAACGAGAGCATCCTCCTTTTCTTTCCCCACACCCCCACCAGTGGTGAATAGGAAAGCAGTCCCCTACAGCAGTGCTTCTCAACTCAGTCTTAGAGTAGCCCCTTACCAGTCAGATTTTTAGGATATCCACCACGAATAAGCAGGAAAGAATTTGCATATAATGCAGGCAGTGCATGCAAATCAAGTTTATGCATATTCATGGTGGATATCCTGAAAATCTGACTGGCAAGAGGGTACTCCAGGACCAAGTTGAGAAACACTGCCCTAGAGGAAGCCATAAAAAATATTGGCCACAATTCTGTAAGTGGTACCTGCTGCCTGTCAATCACAGAGATACCACCTACATTATCATGGCTAGCAAGGACCCTAAAGTGTAGGAAATGTAGTGAAGGGTTTTTGCGTGCCTACATATCTAGGGTCCTTGTAAAATTGTACTCAGTGGTGCCCAGTGACACTGAAGTCTCACCACCCCTAAACATCTTCAGTGTTACTAGTTGCTGCTAGGCACCATAGACTTAGGTGCTGGTCATGAAGGCTGCCTAGTGGCACCTAATTGTTCTTTATGTGTTTTTAATAGGCTTTTCATGGTGCAAAGCAATGCCTCAAAGCAGTGAAGCCTGTTTCCCTGTGTGAAACAAATAGTTGAAGGGGACAGTAGTAAAAAATAAAAAAATAAAAAAAATCCCCAGAAAAAAATATTGTGTCACTTAACATGTAATTCAACTCATTAATCTGTTTCTGACCTCTAAAGTGGACCCTAGCATCCGGTAACTATGATTTAGGTTATTCTTTCCAATGTGCATCACTTTGCATTTGTCCACATAAATTTCATCTGCCATTTGGAACCCAGTCTTTCCTAAGGCTTGCCTTCAATTTTTTGCATTTTAACAACTTTGAACTGTGTCATCTGCAAATTTAATTACCTCACTCATTGTTCCAATTTCCAGATCACTTATAAATAAGTTAAATAGCACCTGTCCCAGTACAGATCCCTGAGGCACTCCACTATGTACCCTCTTCCATTGAGAATAATAACCATTTAACCCTACCCTATTTCTATCTGATGAAATCAATTCCTAATTCACAAATGAATGTTGCCTCCTTTCCCATGACTCTATTTTCTCAGGAGCCTCTCATGAGGAACTTTGTCAAAAGCTTTCTGAAATCTAGATACATCAACCGGCTCACCTTTATACACATGTTTATTCATACCTTCAAAGAAGTCAAGCAAATTGGTGAGGCAAGATCTCCCTTGGCTGAACCCATGCTGACTCTGTCCCACTAAATCATGTTTGTCTATGTGTTCCACAATTTTATTTTTTTATATTGTTTCCACTATTTTGCCAGGCAATGAATTCAGGCTTACCAGTCTGTAATTTCCCAGATCTCCCCTAGAAACCTTTTTAAAAATCAGCATAACATTAGCCACCCTCCAATCATCAGATACTAAAGATGATTTTAGTGATAGGTTACAGATCACTAACAGCCGATGAGCAATTTCATGATTGAGTTATTTTTTGGACCCTGAGATGTATGCCATCTGGTTCAGATGATTTATCACTTTTTAACTTCAAAAACAAAGGGAATCCACCAGTTGAGTTCACAGATAACAGGAGAAATAAAAAAACAAGATAAACTGTGGAAACAATTATCTTGATGTAAAAGTTTATTTGAAATCTTCACAAATAAAAGAGATGCAGACAGATAATGAATCAGTGTAACACACAGGGTAAATGTGGTATGGATCCATCGCTTTTATTTGTGAAGATTTCAAATAAACTATTACGTCAAGATAATTGTTTCCACAGTTTATCTTGTTTTTTGGTTTCACTTTTTAAACTTGTCAATTTGGTTTAGGATATCTTCCAGATTTACCAAGATTTCTTTCAGTTCCTCCACAATGTCACCCTTGAAAACCATTAATGGTTCATGTAGATCTCTTACATCTTCTTTTGTAAAGACCAAAGCAAATCATTCATTGTCTCTGTGCTATAGCCTTATCTTCCCTCTCTGAGTGCCCCTTTTGCTCCTTGATCATCCAACAGATACAATACTATCACACTGTAATTTAAAAATTGATTTCACAGTTTATTTTACAATCATTAGAATTAATCTACAAGTTAAGGCAAACATAATAATGCATTTGCTTTTATTCTGAAATTATATTTAAAGATATTACAGGTTTACTTGAAAATTTATATGAAATGTTTGATATTAAAAAAAAATATATATAATTAGAACATTTTAAAATCAGTATATGGAAAAAGGAGGACAATGTATACTGTGCTTTGAGAGCTAATGGAGGCATATAAAGTCTCTCTCTTTTTCCCATTGTCTTTGAAAGACAAGGAAAAACCAGAAGGGTCCACTTAAAATAAAATAATTTCCCTGTTTTAGCAAGGAATGCTGTCAACAATCTCCCTATACACTACCAGAAGAAATATAAGAGGATCTGAAGTGAACTGTGCCATTTCCTGCTAAGAGAAGTACACTAGATTTCACACTTCATTCTTATCTTGACCCACTCCCCATCATTATACAATGGTACCCTCATGTTTTTCAAATAAGACTTACCTGGTTTTCCCCAGGCCCACTTTTGTTTTTTCTTTTAAAGGCAAAGCAGGAGTGTAGGAGTGTGGTGCAGCATAACAGAAGACACACATTTTTAAGTGTCCCTGGCAATGATGATCTGAAAAACAGCCAGCACTCATAGTGTGAAAGCTGAGAGGGAGTGAAGTATAATTGTTCTGTATTGTATATAGTGCAGTATGGACTCCTAGCAAGATACTCCCACTAACAATAGGCGCACGTGCATGTTTAGGGTTAGGAACTGCCAGGCTAAGCAATTCTAAACCTAAAATTATGGGACTGCTTCTATGATGTTAAGAAGCATTCATGGGGCATTCTGAAAGAAAATCAAAGGAATGCTTTTTAGATCATAATGAATCATTTTGCATCCTGCGTCATATTATTGACACTAGTGTCAAATTGTGTAATACCATTCATGCTTGGAAGAGTAACTTACTAATATGTAAAGATACACAGAGTTTTCTGTCTTTTCAACACAAAATCAAAAATCACTTTTACTGTGCAGTACTATTTAGTAGCAATTGTTTGTATAGCTTCTCTTAGGGTCCCCGACACAAAGTTTGGTGCCTGGATTCTCGTATAGTGAGGACTTGCGTTGTATTGCAGTCCTTTTACCAAGCAACTCTTCATAGTGTAACAACACGAATCATACCGGCTTTATACAGATTTCTTCAATCAATTAAAAATTGATGTCTGCTTCCATAATGTTACTCTTAATACAGACCCAATATTAGTTATCCTCACAAAGAAGCAGCAAAAATAAACACAAATTTTGGTTTTTGAAAAGGTAAAGCATACAATGATTAAATAAAAGTACATGTGAATATGTGTAGGGATACATGAGTAATTCATGTGCTCCAGATCCAATCTCAACTGGCTTCATTGCTTGTTTTCCTTCTTCCAGGACGGAAGAGCCTGCATTTGTTCATTGTATTTCTCTAATGAGCTGAAAATGCCCAAAAGCCAGCTATGGAGCAGCCCTTGGGAATGCAAGGATGACAAGCTATCTATGTATCACTGTTTAACACTGCCAGGCAACTTTGAAGTAGCTGTAAGTTACCCTGTAAACAAAGGAAAAAAGAACAGTAGTAATGGTTTTCCTATAACAACTGTAGTATAAGTGACTAGATCTTATCTAAGTTTCAACTGCCTGTCAATCACTACTGAATAGTTTTACATGGAAGCCAGTTATGTCAAACATTTAATGAATCATTAACCCCCTCTCTCTTTACATATGACATGATGACTTTACAATTCCAGTAAGCAATTATTCAATCAATATCACTTGCCCAAAATATGATCTATAGGACCTAAGGGTATTCTGAGCAAGAAAATCTAAAATTCTGCATAAAAGTTTTGAAAATTCCGGGCATAGTATTTTAAAATTTTGCATGCTTTATTTGTAACTTTTTACGACAAATTAAATTCTCCTAGGTGAAGGCTTGGCTCTTCCATGCTTCAAGCTTGACACCACCCAATCTACTAATTAAACTTGACCTCCCTTTCTCCAGCCAGGTTTAACTCCTTTGTATGTTTTTGTCATAACTCCCTTCCCCATGGCAAATAATTCAGCAGCAGACAATATCAGTTTGCTTCTTTGTCAATATGTGGGAAGGAGGAGGAGAACATCTACTTGTCAGGCTGCCTCCTTCTTCCCTGGTTTCTCCATGAACTAGCAGGATATTCAACAGCCACACATGTGGGTGACAATATAGATGACAATATAGATCATCCCTTGTCCCACAGTACAAAAACCTCTGAGACCCAGATTCTCAAAACTAGTGCAGTCACTAAACTGGTTTCCAGACGGTTTAGCCTGCATGCATTTTAGCGACGGATTATCAAAATGGCTTATCTTGGTCTTTAGTGAGCTTTCTAACAGTCTTTGACACTGCCATGCAAATGGCCTCTTCAATAATGAAATGAGCACTCCAGTGGATTCTTAAAAATCGTCAAGCCATTCTCCAAGAGCGACATCAGCTTTTGGCAACAAAAATCAGCAACTAGTCCAGGGGTGCCAGTACAGTGACAGCACTGTTAAAAGTGCATCTTGTGGTGTGTGTTTTGACTGTGGCTAATAAAAAAATAAAAAATTACATGAAGAATCATAAACTGTCATCTATTTTATTTTTTAGTTGGAGTAGTAAAAGCACGCTTCTTCAGCGCATATATTATAGCCCCCTTTGGGAGTGGGAGAGATGCCCAGTGTTTCCCGCCGCCAACTTACACACACCACCGGCAGCGGGAGAGATGCTCAATGTCTCCCACCCCCAAACGACACACCTCCTCCCTCCAGTTCTGTGCCCCCTGCTGAAGAGGCAAAATGGCGCCAGGCCGAGGGATGCTCCTCTTCAGATAGGAGGTCAGTGGAGGAGAGTGTGGCACAGTGGTTATAGCTGCAACCTCAGCACCCTGAGGTTGTGGGTTCAAACCCCGTGCTGCTCCATGTGACCCTGGGCAAGTCACTTAATCCTCCACTGACCCAGGTACATTAGGATAGACTGTGAGGCCACCGGGACAGATAGGGAAAATGCTTAAAGTACCTGTATGTAAACTGCTTTTTTTTCTCCTCCCTTTTTCAAACGTATTATTTTATTAAAATAGTACTAATTGTCTTGTTTTCTATTTTAACTTAATTTTTAACTAAATGTAAATCGCATTGTATTTTGCCATCAAATCAGATATTTTAAATAAACTTGAATAAACTTGAAACTTGAGTGTGGTTGTAAAACTACACAAAGGCAGTATACAAAAATCCCTCTAAGTCTGTTTTTCCGCCTAGATGCACATTACGTCCGATGAGTCTTAGATTTTCTTCGGTCAGGCTACAAGCTGGAATTTGCCCAGTCTCTGCCAGATTGTTTTGTGGAATCTCTTACTGATCGCCGGGTCATGGCGCTCAAGATTCCAGCCACTGTTCAGTGTTGGCAGGATATTCAAGCTTCAGAGCCGAGGTCACCCGACCTCTCCGGCTCAGGCAGATACTCTACATACTTTCTCATGCCCAGAAAGGCTCAGATGATCTTCAGCTCATGAATCCATCTCTCAAGGTTCCACGCTTTCAAATGGAGGCAGTCATTGCAGTAGTGGCCCCAGGGGAGTTTCTTGCCTCTCTGGTTCTCACGGAAGCATATTTGCACATTTACTTTATTCTTCTGGTCCATTGCAACTTTTTGAAGTTTCATGTTCTGGCTCTTCCTTTTGAGCTGGCAACAGCGCCCTGGACCTGCACCAAGGTGATGGCTGTCGTGGCAAGTTACATGCAAAAAAAAAAAGCCATCTGACTGACGATCATGCAGTAGCTGGGTTTAAAAAAAAAAAATTCTTTATTCATTTTATATTTTACATCAAGTGCACAGAAAGTAACAACATTTTAACTTAATACATCACTTGAAATTCTACAAATTTCCTCATTAAATAAGATTTATCCCCTTCCCATCCACCATTCTAATATCAAATAATACATATAATAAATTATTTCCTTACCTTTATAACAAATAATGAAAATCAACCCCCCTTCTTTCATTTATGTTAATCAGGGAAAAATGATATCTATTCATTACAATAATTTATTAATGGCCACCACACATCCTGAAATTTATTAAAATATCCTTTTTGAACAGCTAATGCTCTTTCCATTTTATAAATATGACACACTGAACTCCACCAAAAACTATAATTCAATCTGTTCCAATTATACGTTATTTGCTGAATGGCAACTCCTGTCAGAATCAGTATATTCTCTAGCAAGCAATTTATTTGGCCCCAAATTGATTTCCAAAAAGCCAAAATAAATGAACAATAGATGATCCAAAGTCCCTGCTTCGAGATGACAATGCCAACATCTATTAGACTTAGAGCAATCTAATTTTTGTAAACGAACAGGGGTCCAGAATGCTCTATGCAACAGGAAGAACCACATTTGTCTCATAGATGCAGACATTGTACATTTTATCCTCCAAGACCAAATTTGTGGCCATTGAGACGCAGTAATTTGATGCTTAATCTCAATGCTCCAAATGTCTCTAAGTCCAGTTTTTTGTTTTTTATTCATATATCCAGATATTAATTTGTACCACTGTGCGGCCTGGTGTCCCAGGAAGTCCGCCTGAAAGCATAAGAACTCTAAACTAAATTGATTATTAAGATTTTTTTCATTCAGGGAACCCTGCCTGAATAGCCTGCTTCAGTTGCAACCACCTATAACTTTGTGATTTATCAAGACCAAATTTATTGTAATAGTGCAACTGTGAAAAATCAAGCAGTTTACCATTAGATATAACATCATCTAACGTGCATATACCTGCTTTTATCTAATACTTCCAGACAATCTTAAACCCGCCAATTTGAATCTTGGAGTTCAGCCATATAGTTTGATTCGTAGATTTTTGAATTAAGAACATAAGAACATAAGAACTGCCATCTCCGGATCAGACCTTCGGTCCATCAAGTCCGGCGATCCGCACACGCGGAGGCCCCGCCAGGTGTACACCTGGCGTAATTTATAGTCCACCATATCTTTATATGCCTCTCTTAAGGAGATATGCATCTAGTTTGCTCTTGAAGCCTAGGACGGTCGATTCCGCAATAATCTCCTCTGGGAGGGCATTCCAGGTGTCAACCACTCTCTGAGTGAAGCAGAACTTCCTGACATTAGTCCTGAACCTGTCCCCCCTTAGCTTCATTACATGTCCTCTAGTCCGTGTCAAATTGGACAGTGTAAATAATCTTCTCTGCTCTATTTTGTCGATTCCTTTCAGTATTTTGAAGGTCTCGATCATATCCCCACGCATTCTCCTTTTCTCAAGGGAGAACAATCCTAGTGTTATAAGTCTATCCTCATATTCCAGTCTCTCCATACCCTTCACCAGTTTTGTTGCTCGTCTCTGCACCCTCTCCAGCAGTTTTATATCCTTCTTTAGGTAGGGAGACCAATGTTGGACGCAGTATTCCAAGTGTGGTCTGACCATTGCCCTATAAAGCGGCATTATAACTTTCTCCGATCTACTCGAGATTCCTTTCTTTATCATGCCCAACATTCTATTTGCCTTCTTTGCCGCTGCTGCGCATTGTGCCGACGGCTTCAGGGTCCTATCTATCAGTACACCCAGGTCCCTTTCTTGTTCACTCTTCCCCAGAGTTGCACCTGACATTGTATACTCGTATTCCTTATTTTTATTGCCTAAATGCATTACCTTGCATTTCTCCACATTGAACTTCATCTGCCATTTCTCCGCCCATGTTTCTAACCGACACAAGTCGCTCTGGAGTTTCTCTCTATCCTCCTGCGATCTGATCGCCCGGCATAGTTTTGTATCGTCTGCAAACTTGATGATCTCACTGGATGTTCCTTCCTCCAGGTCATTGATATAAATATTAAAAAGGATCGGCCCAAGTACCGAGCCCTGGGGTACACCACTAGTCACTTTCTCCCAGTCGGAGAACTTCCCATTTATGCCCACTCTCTGTTTTCGGTTTTCCAGCCATTTGCCTATCCATCTTTGTATATCTCCCTCTATGCCATGGCTTTGTAGTTTCCTGAGAAGTCTTTCGTGTGGAACTTTGTCGAACGCTTTCTGGAAGTCCAAGTATATTATGTCCACAGGCTTCCCACTATCAATTTGCTCGTTTACGGTCTCAAAAAATTGGAATAGGTGTTAAATTAATGACATATCGTAAAGTTTTCCATGTATCTATTAATATTCTGTTTTCTTTATACACTCTAGGCATTTTGATACTAAGAACATGGCTGAGCCTGAGAGGAAACAAGAGCTGCCATTCCAACCACAACCAGTCTGGGAGCTTTTTCATGAGCTCTGGAAGGACCCAATACATACCCTGGCGCATAATACAGGCTTGATGATACCTATAGAAATTGGGAAAATTTATCCCTCCCTCTGCAATTGGCTTTTGTAAAGACACTAAGGCAATTCTAGCAATTTTACCAAGCCAAACAAATTTTGTAAGAATACTATTTAATTTTTTATAAAAAGACCCCTGAAAAAAACCTGGTATCATACCCATTTGGTAACAAATCACAGGCAAAATCATCATCTCCCCCACCAAGACAGATGTAAAGGATTCCATTGCTCACACAATTCTGTTACCTTCTGTAATAAAGATTTTTCATTCACTTTCATTGTTTCTTCTAGCGTGTTTTTTATCCAAATACCTAAATATTTTATTCCTTCCTCTTTCCATAAAAAGGGAAATGAATCAAATAAACCTTTTGTGCAATGTACATTTAGAGGAAGAACTTCTGATTTACTCCAGTTTATTTTATAACCTGAAAATTTCCCAAATTTCGCTATTAATTCAAGCAAATATGGAATGGTTGTTCCAGGATTCCTCAAATTAAGCAGTATATCATCTGCATAAGCAGAGACTTTATATTCCCGACCAGAACTCGGAATACCCTGTATCTCCTTCAGTTGCTGAATAGCTAATAACAAGGGTTCTAATATTATATCAAAAAGTAAAGGAGACAAGGGACAACCTTGTCTAACCCCCCATTGCAAATTAAAACACTGAGAAATTATTATTAATATACAATCTAGCAACAGGGGAGCTATACAATGTTTGAACCATTTGTACAAATCCTGGACCTATACCAAACCAATCCATAGCCTGATACATGAAGGTCCATTCCACCTGATCAAAGGCCTTCTCTGCATCTAAGGATACAGTAAAGGTCGGATCTTTCATGGCTTTTGTTAAATATAACATATGAAAAGCCAACCTGGTATTATTGGAAGAATGTCTCTGAGCAACAAACCCTATTTGGTGCATATCAACTATATAAGGGAGAGCCTTGGCCAAACGTAAAGCCAAAAGTTTAGACAAAAGTTTTCCGTCTACATTAATTAAAGAAATAGGCCTGTAATTTGAAACCAATGTAGGATCTTTATTTAGCTTTGGTAAAACAATAGTTAACGATTCTGCCATAGTACCTGAAATGCAACCTTTAGTTAGTTGAGCCTGATATAAATTTAATAAATGAGGTAATAGGGTAATTTGAAATGATTTATAGAATTCTACAGTAAAACCATCACCACCTGGAGCGGTCCCTACTCTAAGGGATTTCAACGCTGTTTGTAATTCTTTTAAAAATATAGGCACTTCTAGATTTCTTTTTATATGATCAGGAATTTTTGGACCCTTAATTTATTCTAAAAATTCTAAACTATCTTTTTCTCTATCTAAATAAGGCTCAGAAGAATAAAGGGCTTATAAAAATTAAAAAATTATTTTAAGATAGGACCAATTTGAGAATATGTATCTCCTTTTTCATCTTTAATTGCAATTATCTTTGTCTTTTTTTTTTTTTTTTGCTTTAAGATAATTTGCCAATAATCTTCCCGCCTTATTTGAGCTTTCATAATACAAGGCTTGTTGAGAAAATAAATAATTCCTTACCAATTTAGAAGAAATCTCATTATACTTACATTTAGCTTTTAAAAGAGTTTGCAACGTAGATTGTTCCCATTTTTCAATCAGTTTTGATTCTAAGACCTTAATTTCTTGTTCCAAATTAGAAAACTGACGTTTTATTTGTTTCTTAATATATGCTGAAAATGAAATAATTTGTCCTCTCATGGTTGCCTTAAAAGCATTATTTAAATCAATGAATTCCTCATATGCATACCTCTATCCGAGTTCCGGTTTTAATCGAATCAGGTAATAGTGAGTTATGGCCCTAAATGTATAAAACAGGATTCTTAGAGGATGTTGGTAAGCGCGTCCGGTAGACTATTCCCGGATGTGACGAAAGACGCTTTCAAATTTTAAGCGAGGATAAAGAGTTCGGAGTCTTTGAACTGGCTATATGACAACGTTTTATTAAAAGGTTGGTTTGATTTAGGGTTGTAGCATGATGCGGATAAAGTTAGAGAGCTATAGTAATGATAATGGGTGTAATGGAGTCTTAATAATGTTTTGGGTGGCCATATGTAATCACAAAAGTAGAGTGATACGGGCGTGTTTTGATATAATGTTAAGTTAGGGGGCAAAGGTTTAACCATCTATATAGTAAAAGTAAAAACAGAATGATATTTAAAAATAATATGTAATTTTATTAATATAATAAAATAAAATAGAAGTATTCAGGAAAGCTTAGAATATGTAGACTGTAATAGGATGAGGTAACCTTAGGTTGACCCTTGAAGTTTTCAATAATGGTTAGAGTTTTAAGTAAATGAAAAATTGGTTTAAAATAGTGTACATGTTTAGTGATTTTATTCTTTATTCTTTGTTGTTTAGTGCTGATAAAATCAACTATAGTGCTCCTGAAGAAGCTCTGTGGTAAATTGTGAGAGCAAAACGGAGATCTTCCGTCGTTTCTAGATGGCTGTGTAGTATCTACTCACAAGCTAAGTACTATTACAATAATGATATAAGAAGATTCTTGTAGTAAACAGGTGTAGCAAATAAGTTTCAGTAAAATAAAATTTAAAGAGATTAATAAAAGAATAAGAAGGAAAGATGATAGCTCACATTAAGGTTATACGCCGAGATGTGTTCTAATGGCAGTACAACTGGGAACGCTTGAGTTCCATAATAATATTCTTTTATTATAAAAGTTACAAAAAATTTTTTGAATGAGATGAAAAAGTTTTTTTGAATGAGATGTAAAGAACTGAGGCTCGAGCAGCAGCCTATATATATTGTGGTATTTGAGTGCGGTGCACAAGATATTTTTGAAGGAGTTATTATTGCCTTAAAAGCATCCCATAAGATTTCCATAGAGATTTCTTCTGTGCTATTAATTTGAAAGTAATCATTAATTTTTAATTGAAATTCTTCACATAATTTTGGATCCACAAGCAATGTATTATCAAATCTCCATATTGGTCTACTACCATTTTGATCAATAAATTTGAATTCAACCCACACCCTACCATGATCAGACAAAATAATTGGATCTATGGATGCTTGTGTAGTCTGTTGTACTAGTTGATCTGAAATGAAAATATAATCTATTCTTGAAAAAGATTTGTGAATATGGGAACAAAAAGAAAATTCCCTCTCATTAAAATGAAGTATTCACCATCTATCTTTCAAGTTACAAGATTGTACAAAATTATCTAGTCCTAATGATTTCAATTTTACTAGGTTTCTTATCCATTAAAGGATCTATAACAGCATTAAAATTCCCCGCCACTACTAAATTAGAAGCAGCCAGTGGCAGTATTAATTGTTGTAGAGTTTTAAAAAACTCAATTTGGTTCGAATTGGGGGCATATACATTAAACAGCACCATAGTAGTATTGCCCATACTCATGTCTACATGTAACCATCTCCCTACAGGATCAGAAGCCATCATTTTAAACATTGTAGTACATTTTTTATTCACCAGAATGGCTACTCCCGCCTTCTTACTTACAGCAGGGGCAAAAAAGCAAGGCTTTACCCAATTGCCCTCTAATTTTTTCGACTCTACAGCAGACAAATGTGTCTCTTGGATATAACAGATATCCGCATTCTGTTGTTTTAAGTATAATAACGTTTTTTTCCTTTTAATCGGATGGTTAAGGCCATTAACATTTAATTAAAAAAATTTAAAATCCATTATATTATTTAATCATAATACATATAGATAACCAGGAATTCATTTATACTGAATAATTTATATATAATCATTTCCCCAATCTTAAAACTTAGCCTAAACCCCCCTACAATACCCCATCCCAGCCCCTCCCAACCCTCCCAAATTAAAAGTGAAAACTTGGAAACGCACATGTAAAATCAGGTGATGAAAAACTCCCTTCAGGCTAAATCCAGAAACATCATTAATTAATTATAATAAGCTATCCAATACTGTAGTGTGAATCACATATTATATAAAATCCATTTAGTTTTTAATCCCCTCTTTTGAACTATACTAATGAAGGTTAATCTATATATATAAAATCGGAGATATGTATGTGTGTATGTATGTATGTGCCGCGATCACGCAAAAACGGCTTGAACGATTTGAATGAAACTTGGTATGCAGATCCCTCACTACCTGGGATGATATGTTCTGGGGGTATCGCGGCCCACCTGCACACATGGGCGGAGCTACAAACAGAAAATCATATTTCACCCATTCATGTCAATGGAAAAAATGTAAACAGCTGCCATTCTCACAGTAAATCAAAACCAGCTTGACCGATTTGAACGAAACTTGGTATGCAGATCCCTCACTACCTGGGGTGATATGTTCTGGGGGTCTCTTCACCCAAGAATTTATATGTTCTTGCTCCTGGAGGTGAAACTAAAAATGTTGTTTATAATCAAGTTTTGTGTTTGTTGTATTGTATTCATTTTGTCAAATATTTCACATTATAATTTGAATATTGTACTTTTTATAAAGCTGTAAAAAAATAATTTCATTCACCACTATAAAGTATCTTTATTTGAATCCATTTACAGTGTTATTGCTATAATTAAATACCCGTGCAACGCCGGGGCATCAGCTAGTTACTAATAAATCAGATTAACATCTAAAAATCCATATTTGACTTATATAAAATCTTTGCGTATATTAAACTTAAATCATAATACAACTACAAGCCTTATTAATTTATATCTATTTCATAAAAATTTATAAAATTCAGATTTTCCACAAATTAATAGGATTCTTTTCTGCTATTCTTATATCAACAGTACTAATTGAATACTAAATGAAATATTTCTCAATCATTGAATTACCCACAATCCAGCATATTTAGTTAATCCACATAACTATGCAATATTTTATCTATACCAAATCAATCATTACCCTTGCTTGTTATTTTATCTCCTATATTTGAAATCCTGTATAATGAGTTCTTCTACAATCTAATTTGTCACAAAAATTTAATGTTGATTTATAATAAATAAAGCTATAAGCTGCCATATTAAATTTCCTTATCACATAAATGGTTATTCTTTTATTTTATTAACTACTAGTGTTTAAGCCCGTTAGATTAACGGGTGCTAGATGACCGCCTCTCCTGCTTTTGAACCTGGGCAGGGGCAGAGGCAGAGCCGGGGCGGGAGGGAGTGACGGTGGGAGAGCAATTTCAAAGCCTTGGCAGCGGCGGCTCCTTGACCAATCCGCGTTTACAACGTCCCCACACTCGCGGTCTGGCTGGCTCCCCCACCAAAGCCCTTCGCAGCGGCAGCCCTTCCCGCATTCGTCCCCGCGTCCCATGCCTCTCCAAAGGCTGGCTCCCACGAAAATGGTGCCCGTCTGTCCAAAGTCGCGGCGGCAGCCTCCCTCAAGACACATTTCAAATCTGACATATTGTAATCACAAAACAGAAAATAAAATATTTTTCGTACTTTTTGTTGTCTGGTCATTATTCATACCATGTAGGGGTCCCAGGCTATGGTTGGCTTTTGATAACTCGTTTGCCAGGGCCCCTTCTTTCTTCTTCCCTCCCTCCATCCCTGCAGCTGAAGACAGGCACCTCCCCCCAGTGGTCTGAGACAGGAGGGAGCAGTTAGGAGAGGGTCTGAGGGCAAAGAGGGGCTCAACAGCGCACAACCACCTTTCCTTCCCTCCCTCCATCAGGTGCAATGAATCCACCAATGTTAAAAGGAGCCGCGTCGAAATCGGAGGCCTGCCACTGCCGTAGCACTTTCCCCTTTGCCTTGGTCCCGCCCCTTCTCTGACCGCGGCAGAGGAAACGTGTTACGGTGGCGGCAGGGCTCCAATTTCAAAGCAGCTCCTTTTAACATAGGCGGAGCTGAACTGTACCTGATGGAGGAAGGGAAGGAACGGTGGGGCAAATTTTGGCAACGGCAGGAATTGTTTGGCGGGCCAAGCACCGTGAAACTTTGTTTCTTTAGGCAGCCCCGGTTGTTTACTTGGATTCAATGTCAGCATTAGGGTTCGCCGGCCACCAGCCGTGAGAGCCAGGTGAGGAAGGCCGCCGCCGCAGCCTCGCAGCTAGGTAGGGGGACAACAATGGCGCTTATGCTCAAGCCCCCGCCGCAGCTCCTCTCTCGATCCTGGTGCGATTCGAGAGAGGAGTCATGGCGGCGGCTTGAGCAAAAGCGCGATTGTTGTCCCCCTACTTAGCCGCAAGGCTGCGGCGGCCTTCCTCACCCGGCTCTCACGGCTGGTGGCCGGTGAACCCTAATGCTGACATTGAATCCAAGTAAACAACCGGGGCTGCCTAAAGAAACATGGTAATCATATTCTGTCCTGAAAGCCCCCGCCACAGCTCCTCTCTCGATACTGCTGCAGTTCGAGAGAGGAGCCGTGGCGGCAGCTTGAGCATAGTGCACAGTGAGAGCCAGGGGCGCGCATGCGCAGTCGTGTTTCCGCGACGGATCATGGAACACGACTTTTGAGTGCGCATGCGCGGCCTAGCATTTTATTATATTAGATTAGAATAGAATAGTTAAGGATCCAAACAAAAACTTTCCCATAGTATACATTCCTGTATTGAGATACACATCAAACTCCAATAAAATAATACCAGAAAGCATTTTTTGAAATTTGATTTCAGGAAGAGTTAACAATATACACTTTAAAAACATGAAGGACGGAATTTCCGTTAAAAGCAAACAGATAAGAAAGAGAAGGGATCAAAATAAATTATTTATTCCTTCCTTCTAAACTATTGCATCATCCTGACAAAGTGGTTATTCCAGAGGCCTGGATAATGCCATCATCACAATAATGATATCCAACACTCCTTCCATCTTCTCTCTCTTCTTCCAGGTCAGCTCGTATTTTCCCTTGAGCAGAAAGTACTTTTCTTTGAGCATTTCAAGCTTCTCTCACAAACTTTAGTTGTATCTGTTCCTAAGCATATTCATTTTCTATCAATCACATTACCGCACGCTTCTTGTTCAAGTTCAAGTTCAAGTTTATTAGTTTTTATATACCGCCTATCAAGGTTATCTAAGCGGTTCTACAATCAGGTACTTAAGCATTTTCCCTATCTGTCCCGGCAGGCTCACAATCTATCTAACGTACCTGGGGCTATGGAAGATTAAGTGACTTGCCCAGGGTCACAAGGAGCAGCGGTGGGGTTTGAACCCACAACCCCAGGGTGCTGAGGCCATAGCTCCATCCACTGTGCCACACACTCCGTCCATATCCAAGTTATTTTTCTGAAGTCCAGTTTACAATTTCTGTCTCAGGTTTATATTTCCTTTTTCTAATAGCGAATTCCATCTCCCGATGTTCATAGATTTCTGTATTAAACTGTTACAATTCGAAGCACTCACGTTTATAAGCACAAAAGTCTGTTTTTTGTTTATTTTTGTTTATTTATTTTTTTGTTATTGCTTTACTTCTTGCTCTGTATTACGACAGTTTTTGCTAGATAATTTTCAGCTAGAAGAAGTGACTTATCAGTGACTTTCTTTAACCTGACTACAGTATATTGTACCTTTGCTCTTTGATGATACTGCAGTATTCCTCTCTGAACTTTTCTCTGCAATGACAAAAGAAACCAGCCAGTTCTATCTTTTTGATAGTCTTATCAAGCACAGAAAAATTCCTTTGGAACTCAATATTAGAAATTATCTTGCATGTTTTATTCCAGGAATTAGAGCCATTCTCTTTTGATCTGTGTTGTCTGACTTTTATTTCATGCCAATTCAAGTCCAATGTCAGTGCAACAGATCTCAAATATCAACTGGCTGACACAGCAGAACGTTCAAGATCTCCAATATCCGCTGAAAACTGCAGCTTGTGGAATGTTGCAATCATAGAATCTTACTTCTTCATACTTCCATGTATCTTTACCAGTATTTCAAATCAGTTCAAATTCAAACTGTAACTTCCCAAAGAGGAAAGCCCCTATCTCATTAATTCTATATAATCCTTGCAATTAAGCTATAACAGAACGTGAACAAAATTAAGAAAAGAAGAAAAAATCCCAACTTTCAAAGTAAATCAATCCTATTGCATGTAAACGCAATTCACGTAATCATAGTTCATGTAGGCATGGGCTGATCACAGTGATCCAGAAACTCCTGGATCCTCAAAATTTAGTTTTATTTGCATAAGTGACCCGCATGATTGCCGGGTACATTAAACCATATCTAGCTCCAATCGACCTTAGTTGTGGGCATAGCTCAAGTAACTTTTTCCTTTTATAAGCCGTTGTCTTCGCAAAGTCCGGCACTATGTGAATTTTTGAATCCTGGCATTTAAGGTTCTTATTCTCTTTTGCCAGCTTAATAATTTCTATAACATGTTGGTAACGGAGCAGCTTAAAAATTAAAGGACGCGGTCCCTTTTGATTATCTTTCCTTTTTGTCGGGATCCTGTGCGCCCTTTCTAGCTCCAGTGGGAATTTAGTTTTAGTTTTAAGTGGTAGAATTTTAGGCAAAAATTGTTCAAGAAAGGCTATAGGGTCATTTTATTCTACCCTCTCCGGCACCCCAATAATTCTTAAATTATTCCTTCTTTCTCTGTCTTCAAGATCTCTCTTTAGCATTTCTATTTCTTTACGGTCCATTTTGTATTGTATTATTTCTGTTTCTGCCTGTTCAACTCGTTTTTCTAGTTGATCTACCTTAATATCAACTATCTGCATTCTGTTATTAAGACTCTCAATCTCTTCTTTGACCTCTTGAATATTTTTTGCGTTTTCTAACACTATCTCTTTAATTTGTCGGAGCTCTTTAAAAATATCTTTAGTTTCAATTTCTTCCATTGGCAATGGAACCTTTGAGGGGGTTGCCGGCTCCATTTTTGTTCTTTTATTACTTCCTAAGCTCACTCCCGCTGAATCAATTTTTGTCAGCTTACCCGATGCCATTTTGCCTTCAGTTCTTCCCTTTTGAGATGATTTGTGATATTATTTTGTAGCTTATTTTACAATTAGCCTTTTACCACGGAGCAATTCATTCACCCGACCATCTCATTACGTCTCCAAGCCACGCCCCCCATGCAGTAGCTGTAATACCTGGGAATTCTCGTCAACTCAGCTGCGGGTAGTGTCTATCTATCAGTAGCCTGCCGGCAGAAACAGTGTGCCCAAGTTTCTCCCCTTCTAGAGTGGCCGACTCCGTTGGCATGGGTTTATCTTCAATTTCTGGGATCCATGGTTGCCCCACTAGATGTGGCTCCTTGGGCGAGGGCACACAGATGTCCTCTTCTGCATGCTTTGCTCTCTTTCTGGATTTGACACAGGGATGCCTTGCAAGCCTATCTACCTTGGACTCTGGAGGCCGAGCAAGCATGGACCGGTGGCATCTCCCACAATTGCTCTGCGGGAGCATACTGCTACACATTGCCTTCTGGATCTTGGTGCTGTCCGATGTCAGCCTTAGGGCTAGAGAGATCACTGTTCAGGGGAGTTGGATGCCCTCTCTGTGAAAGTGGTCCTTCAATCAGTTAGAGCTCCAAGCCATTTGACTAGCTCTGATGAGATTGCAGAAGACTCTGGAGGGACAAGCGGTCAGGGTCTTCTCCAGCAATGCGATGGCAGAGTCTAAGTCAATCACCAGGGAGGTTCCAAAAGCAGTCCTATGGCTTCTGGCTCAGGAAGCCCACCTTCTTTTTCTTTGGGTTGAGCTTCATCTCCTAGCGCTGCTGACAGTTCATGTGGCAGGAGTAGACAACATTCAGGCTGACGCCTTATGACAAAGACCACGCACCATTTTAGTAGCCTTCCTCTGGACCGACTCCATCCTTTTTATATCTTTTTGAAGGTGCAGCCTCCAGAATTGTAAATATTCTAAATGAGGTCTCACCAAAGTCTTATACAGGGGCATCAATACCTCCTTTTTCCTACTGGCCATACCTCTTCCTATGCACTCTAGCATCCTTCTAGCTTTGGCCCTCTTAAGATCATCACATACAATCACACCCAAGTCCCGCTCTTCTATCGTGCACTTAAGTTTTTCACCCCCTAAACTGTATCATTCCCTCAGGTTTTTGCAGCCCAAATGAATGACCTTGCATTTCTTATCATTAAATTTTAGCTGCCAAATTTTAGACCATTCTTCAAGCTTTGCCAGGTCTTTCCTTCCTCATGTTATTCACACCAGCCGGGATGTCTACTCTATTGCAGATTTTGGTATCATCCGCAAAGAGGCAAATCTTACCAGTCAGCCCCTCAGCAATATCATTTACAAAAATGTTAAAAACAACGGGCTCAAGAACCGAATCTTGAGGCACACCACTGTTAACATCCTTTCCTCAGAGCGATCTCCATTGATCACTACCCTCTGTTGTCTTCCACTCAACCAATTCTTAACCCAGCCCATCACTTTGAGACCCATCCTGAGGAAACTCAGTTTATGCATTAGACGTCTTGTGTGGAACACTGTCAAAGGTTTTGCTAAAATCTAAATACACCACATCTAGCGTACTCCCTCTATCCAATTATGGTCACCCAGTCAAAGAAATTGATCAGATTTGTCTGACAAAACCTACCTCTAGTGAATCCATGTTGCCTCCTGTCCTATAATCCACAGGATTCCTGAAACTTCACCTTTCTTTGTTTTAAAAGTGTTCCAATTAATTTGCTTACCACAAAAGTCAGACTTACCAGCCTGTAATTCCCTACTTCTTCCTTACTTTTACTTCTGTGGAGAAGGACCACATCCACCCTTATCCAGTTCTCCAGTACCACTCACGACTCTACAGACTCATTGAAAAGATCAGTCAGAGAAGCCATCAGAACTTTCTTAAGTTCCTGTAGATGGTCTGTGAATGCGCTGGCCCTCTATGCCCGGCAGAGCAGCAAAAAATCTTTTTTTTTTTTACTTTTTCGCTCACAGAACGGGGAAGGGCAGGAGAATCGGGGCAGCAGGAGAGATTCGGGGCAAATGCAGGGCGGTCAGAGCAGGAGATCGGGGCAGAGAGGAGCAGGAGATCGGGGCAGAGAGGAGCAGGAGATCGGGGCAGAGAGAAGCAGGAGATCGAGGCTGACAGGAGCAGGAGATCGGGGCAGAGAGCAGGGTGGCCAGAGCAGGAGAATCGGGGCAGAGAGTAGGGCTTTTACACAAGCGACTTGTCCTGAGCAGTCGCTTGTTTTTGGATTGTCCAGCCCAGTCGATGTGCCTACTTTTTGTTAGTGAATCGCTGCCCTTCCTACTTTGCACTCAGTTTCCCCTCATTTGTATACACGGATTGGAATCGGATCTGAGGTGATCAGCCACGAGGTTAGTGAATTGGGTCGGAGGGATATCAGGTCACAAAGGGGTCGCAAACCGATCGGTACACAATTGGTTTGCTTAGTGAATCTTGCCCAAAGTTGTTTTAAGGATGCTTACTAAATTCCTCCCTAAAGTGGTTTGTAGTTTCCATTTACATCAACCAATAGTTTTATCCAAACATTTGCCTCCTTCGCACTTCACTTCACTCCAAATTAATTCAACTTACATGTTTTGGATGGTGGAAAAGCTCTTCAGCTTTATCTTCAATGAATTGCAAAACCAAATTGTCCATAACAGTTATTTATTTAAACAAATCCCAATAATCCGGGATTGCCCGTTTCACAGCTAACTTTATCTAACTGGTTAGCAGATTGTATTTATTGTTATCAGTTACATTCTGTTTCAGATCCACCAAGAGTTACTGCTTATAGACTGAGGGCCATGTCTGGCTCATTTATATTCTGTTTCTATCGCAGACATTTGTCAAGCAGAACATGGTCTTTCCCCTATATATATTTGCAAAACATTATTATATATCAATAAACATTTTTTTCTGATTGTTCATTTGCTAATGCTGTAATAAATTCTGCCACTTTTAATGGCTTCAACATGCTTCCTCTTTCTTTTGTATCAGTTTGCAATTTAACAAATCATATAAAGGAACCTTCAGCTTGTGAATTTCCATGTGTGTGACTGTTGTACATTCTGATTGTCCATGGAGAAAGGAATGCTGCACACTTGTAACAGATGTTTCCATGGACAGAAGGATACAAAAGCCACACAATCTTGCCCTTCCCTTTGTTGAACTGACACTCTTGAGGTTCAAATAAGGACAGAACTGCTAAGCATGCTCAGAACCTCTTTCAGAGATTTCTGGGTTATGGGACAAGGGCCAATCAGTCCCATCAGCTATGTTACCCATGTGTGTGGCTGTTGCATTCTGCTGTCCACAAAGAATTCCTGTTACAGGTGTGTAACATCGTTGTCAAAGACTGTTGATTTGAACTGCACGGAAGCTCTTCTATAACTCTCAGTACACAGTGAGTACAAGAAATCAGGTAATACTTGAATCTGTGTTTCAGGAGATGATGAACATTCACATTATATAAAAGCTGAGCACAAATCTGTTCAATGGACCAGAGTGTGCTGGCATGTATTTCCATTTTAATAAAAGATTTTAAATGAGACAGGAAATACCTGAAGATTTATTTTAATAAAAATAAAAAGATAGAGCACTCTACTCTTACAAAAAGTAAACATGTAAGTCACCTTAGCATGCTTGAGTTCCAATTCTGCTAATTCCACAAGATTTTTTCGGAATGCAGCAACTCTTCTTGTTTTAAAGTCTATAAGTTCTGGACAGGAAATAAATAATCTTAAAGCCAGTTTTACATACACACCCAAAATATTTACATTTAATTGTTTCAGCTGACTATGTCTTGCCACATCTAAGTGGAACTGATCTTTCAGCCATCATGCTGTGAGGTCTGCAGTTTGTCCAGTTGGCTGAGGTTTGAGGTGGATAGTTTCCTCAGGAAGGAAGGAAATTTTGGTAGAAACTGAGGTTGGAAAGGGAAAGGAGAAATGGAATGGGACTTGTATACCATCTTTTTGTGGTTACACTTTCCAAGCAGTTTACATATATCAGTGTTCTCCCCAGAACTTTTTTCCAGCTGGGTGGCATGAAAAAGTAGCCAGGCAGGGAAAATGAAATGTATACTATTTTTATTAGCTAATTATTATTAATTATTTTCCAATGCTCAATATGACTTCCTTTTTTTTAAGGTCTGACACTTGTGCCAGAAAGTTTTGATCACTAGGTTCCTTCCTGAGGTCTCACTGAGGATATGAAATAGATGTGATCCCCACTTCAACCTCTTCCACATAATTTATGGAGAGGTGTTACTGAGCCTTGAAAGAGACCTGTGTGATTGCACTACAGCAAAATAAAAAAGTAGTAGATAAAGATCAAAGTGAGAGCTAGGGCAAAACAGTTTAGGTAAAGATGCAGGTAATAATTAGCAATGTATTAAAAATATTTGCTTATAATGTCATTTGAAAGCTTCTTGATGTTAATACAACTTTAATTAAATTCTTTATACTGTGTGTGTTGGGGGGGAGACACAACACCTACGTTAACAGTAAAGTTAGAATAGGGTCATCAAATTCAGTGGCGTACCTAGTGTATATGACAGCCAGAGCGGAAAAGGCGCTCGCCTTAGCGAGAGCGCCTTTGTGAAGGTGTCTTGAGAAGGAGCCAGGAAGCAAGGCAAACTGACTGAAAATCCCAAATCGTAAGTTACAATCTGTTTTATACACACACAGACGACTGGCACAGAAGGACAGCTAACAAGAAATAGGACTCACACAATTTACTCATTAAACACAGGCAGTTTGGAGGGGTAAAGGTTATGACCACGCACAGAAGCCAGAAGATGAGCTTTCCAGTCTTCTGCATCGGCTGTAATATGTATGTCTACCTCCCCTCAGGGACTACGGCATATATTTGCAGTCGGTGCAAGGAGTTGGACAGCCTGAAACAGCAAGTCAGGTTGCTGGAGGGAACTGTGACGGAACTGGAAGAACTCCTCGCCATGAAAGAAGAAAACCGAATGCAGGAGAAGTTGCTGGTGGAGTCCAGCAACAGCGAAGTGATTGAGAAATTGGAGAGATTCATTGAAGAAGCCCACCAGCAGCTTGTGGAGATCCCAGGGCTTGAGATCATTACTCGAGCAACCCAGGAGGATGGACTAGGCAATATGGAAGGAGGAGCCAATCCAATTGATGGGAAGGTAGAAACGGAGGCTGAAGATGTCCACACACTCAGCAGAGATGATAGACCATCTGGGGATGTACCACAGAAGAAGGAAAATAGGACTTATGCCATGGATACCGACTTACGACCCCCATGGAACCCCCAATTAAGGAAGGTAGGGATCATAGTTGGAGATTCCATCATATGAAATGTGGACAGCCACACTGCAGGAGGAAGAGAGGATAGACTGGTTACCTGCCTGCCTGGTGCAAAAGTGAAGGACGTGGCCAGCAGGATCACCAGGATCTAGAACTAGAAACAGAAATAGTCAATGCAGACATAGACATTGTAGCAATATCCGAAACATGGTTCACAGACTCTCATGGGTGGGATATAACCATACCAGGATACAACCTGATTAGACAAGATAGAGAGGGTAAGTTAGGTGGTGGGGTAGCATTTTATATCAAAGAGAACATTAAGACAACCAGGATCACAGATGTCAAGAATACTGGGGAATCCATCTGGGTAAACTTGGCCAGAGGTGGAGAAAAATGCCTGTACCTTGGTGTGGTATACAGACCTCCGAGACAATCGGAGGAAAAGGACGCAGAATTAATTGAAGACATTGAGAATATCACCTTACGGGGAGAGGCTGTTCTATTAGGAGACTTCAACATGCCTGATGTAGACTGGAAAACACTATCAGCGACAACTTGTGACAGCAGGAGGATATTAACATCCATGAAGGGAGTACGGCTCAAACAAATGGTACTAGAGCCCACTAGGGCCCAGGCCATCCTGGACCTGGTACTTACCAATGGGGAAAGCATCTCAGACGTCTCGGTGGGAGAGACGCTAGCCACCAGTGACCATAACATGGTATGGTTTAACCTTAAGAAAGGCTTCCCTAGATCACAAACAAAAACAAGGGTACTCAATTTCAGGGGCACTGACTTCGCATGCATGGGAGATTTCATCTACCAGACGCTGCAGGTTCAAGAAGTAACTGATAATGTGGAAGCTATGTGGTCAACCTTGAAATCGACCCTTCATGAGGCAACTATCCGCTACATAAAATCGGTAACCAAACAACAAAGAAAAAGGAAACCCAAATGGTTCACAGATGAGGTATCGTACCTCGTCAAGGAGAAGAAAAGAGCATTTCTATCATACAAACGCATGGGGGAAAAAGAAGCAAAAATTGAATACAGGACAAAATCTGCAGCGGTCAAAACAGCAGTCAGGGAGGCCAAACTTCGTATGGAAGAATCTCTAGCGAAGAACATCAAGAAAGGGGACAAATCCTTCTTCAGATACATTAGCGACAGGAAAAAGAACACAAACGGGATAGTACGCCTTAGAACGCCAGACGGGAATTATGTGGAAACTGACTCCGATAAAGCCAAACTACTGAATGATTACTTCTGTTCAGTCTTTACCTGTGAGGCACCAGGGCACGGGCCTCGGCAGGATGCAAAGCAAAGCATGGATGACCCATTTCAGAAGTCTGAGTTCACACCAGCTGATGTTTACAAAGAACTGTCAAGACTCAAGGTGAACAAAGCCATGGGGCCAGACAATCTGCACCCAAGAGTGCTCAGAGAGCTATGCGATGTTTTGGCGGAACCGTTAGCCATGATCTTCAATCTCTCCCTAAGTACTGGGAGAGTACCCCTGGACTGGAAAACTGCCAATGTTGTTCCTCTGCACAAAAAGGGTTGCAGAGCGGAGGCTGCGAATTACAGACCAGTAAGTCTCACATCAATAGTGTGTAAACTCATGGAAACTCTACTCAAAGGTAAATTAGACACGATATTGGATGAGGGGAATCTGAGGAATCCCTGTCAACATGGATTCACTAGGGGCAGGTCATGCCAATCCAACCTTATCAGCTTCTTTGACTGGGTTAGAGGAAAGCTAGACTCGGGAGAGTCTCTGGACATAGTGTACTTGGATTTCAGTAAAGCGTTTGACAGTGTCCCACACCGTAGACTATTAAACAAGATGAAATCGATGGGGTTAGGTGAGAAACTAAAGGCATGGGTCAATGATTGGCTGAGTGGAAGACTTCAGAGGGTGGTGGTCAATGGCACCCTCTCTGAGACATCGGAGGTGACTAGCGGAGTGCCGCAGGGCTCAGTCCTGGGACCATCCCTTTTTAACATATTCATAAGGGACTTGACCCGAGGGCTTCAGGGAAAAGTAGCGCTGTTTGCCGACGCCGCCAAGTTGTGTAATATAGTAGATGAAAGCGATCTCACGGATGGTATGGCGCAGGATCTGATCAAGTTGGAAAACTGGTCCTCAACATGGCAGCTGGGCTTCAACACAAAGAAGTGTAAGGTGATGCATCTCGGCAGCAGAAATCCATGCAGAACATACACTTTGAATGGAGAAACACTAGCTACGACCTCAGAAGAACGGGACTTGAGAGTAATCATCAGTGCAGACATGAAGGCTGCCAAACAAGTGGAGAAGGCCTCATCCAAGGCAAGGCGGATGATGGGATGTATCAATAGAAGCTTCGTCAGTCGTAAACCTGAAGTCATAATGCCACTGTACAGAACCATGGTGAGACCTCATCTGGAGTACTGTGTGCAATTCTGGAGGCCACATTACCGTAAAGATATACTTCGAGCTGAGTCAGTCCAGCGAATGGCCACTAGGATGGTCTCCGGACTCAAGGGTCTCTCATACGAGGAAAGACTGGGCAAGTTGCAGCTCTACTCTCTGGAGGAGCGCAGGGAGAGGGGTGACATGATTGAGACATTTAAGTACGTCAAGGGTTGTGTCGAGATGGAAAACGACATATTCTTTCCTAAGGGACCTTCAGTCACAAGAGGGCACCCGCTCAAACTCAGAGGAGGGAGATTTGGTGGTGACACCAGGAAGTACTTCTTTACAGAAAGGGTGGTGGATCACTGGAACAAACTACCGGTGCAGGTGATCAAGGCCACTAGCGTGCTCGACTTTAAGAATAAATGGGACATCCACGTGGGATCTCTACGTAGGTCGAGTAGCACTCTGACTTAATGGGGTGGGACAGTAGAGTGGGCAGACTTGATGGGCTATAGCCAGTGTTCCCGCTAAGCTGCGCTGGCGTGCGCTGGCGCACAAAATATTACATCGCAGCGCACAAGTTTCACGTCACAGCGCACACTCGAGCGGAGGTGAGAGGAAGCGGCGGCGGTCTGCCCTGATCGCCTAAGATGCAGCAGCGGCGGCTCCTTTCATGATCCCCGTAAATTACGGGGATGCCGCCGCTGCTGCATCTTAGGCGATCAGGGCAGACCGCCGCCGCTTCCTCTCACCTCCGCTCGAGTGTGCGCTGTGACGTGAAACTTGTGCGCTGCGATGTAATATTTTGTGCGCCAGCGCACGCCAGCGCAGCTTAGCGTGAACACTGGCTATAGCCCTTTTCTGCCGTCATCTTTCTATGTTTCTATAGACTGCGCAGGAGGAGAGGACATTGCTGTGATTATCCATGTGGGAATCAACGATGTCTGCGGACGGAAATACGACAGGGAGGAAATGAAGGACCAACTCCGCTCACTCGGAAGGAAACTGAAGGTCAGGGAGGTGAAAGTGGCTTTCTCCGAGATCCTCCCGGTACCGAGAGCAGATGAAAAGAGACAGGATGAACTGAGAGCGGTCAATGCCTGGATGAGGCGATGGTGCGAAGAAGAGGGTTTTGACTTCGTGTGCAACTGGACAACATTCTGGGGAAGAAGCAGGTACTACAGAAAGGACGGCCTACACCTCACCAAACAAGGAGCTAGAGTCTTGGCTGAGAACATGAAGAAGACCATTGAGAAGGCTTTAAACTAAAGATCAGGGGAGAGCCGACAGTCAACAACCTGTTGATGGCCCGGACATTAGAAGATCCTGAGGAGGAAACTACAAGCAACTGCACAGATAAAAGGGAAGAACACGCTGAAACTACAAGAGGAAATGAAAAAGAGCAAAATGATACAAAAAGGGATGCGAAGACTAAAAAGTCCACGAAAGAAGCACATAGGGAACTCAAATGTATGTACATGAATGCCAGAAGCTTAAGAAACAAAATGGGAGAATTGGAAGCACTAGCAAGAAGAAAAAAACTGGATATCATAGGAATAACAGAAACATGGTGGAATGAAGAAAATGCATGGGACACAGCACTGCAAGGATATAAACTATACAGAAGAGATAGAATAGGGCAAAAAGGGGGAGGTATTGCCCTGTATGTCCAGGAAGAAATAGAGTCTATTAGAGAAGGGGAGACGAAAGGAAAAGATAAACTAGAGTCCCTCTGGATAAAGATTCCTAGACATAAAGAGGCAGACATAAAAATTGGCCTCTATTATCGACCCCCGGGACAGATAGAGGAAATAGACAAAGAAATGATGGAGGAAATTAACCGTGGATGTAAATCAGGAAACGTAACAATCATGGGGGACTTCAACTTTCCAGGGATAAACTGGAACCTGGGAACATCAATCTGCGGCAAAGAGATAAAGTTCCTGGAGATGATGGGAGACTGCTTCCTTGAACAAATGGTGGGAGAACCGACAAGAGGAATCGCAATCCTGGACTTGGTCATAAATGGCATAACTGGAAGGACAGCGGACGTAGAAGTTATGGCCCCGCTTGGGACAAGTGATCACAATATGATCAATTTTACCATTGGCATCGGAAAGGAGAAACCAATCAAGACTCAAGCCACAACCTTTAACTTCAAAAAAGGGAATTATGACAGCATGAGAACTATGGTTAGTAAACGGCTCAAAAGGGGGAAAGCCGGGATCCAAACAGTTGATCAAGCATGGTCCCTACTGAAAAACACCATCACAGAAGCACAGAATCTTTACATACCGCAGATATCCAAAGGAAGGCGAAACAAGAACAAGGGAGAACCAGCTTGGCTATCTAAAGAGGTGAGGGATGCAGTGAGGGAAAAGAGGAACTCGTTTAAAAAATGGAAACGGGAAAAATCAACGGAGGCCTTGAACTGTCACAGAATCGACCAGAGAAAGTGTCATAAAGCGGTAAGAGACGCCAAAAAGACCTACGAGGAAAAGATAGCGCAAGAAGCCAAAAACTTCAAGCCCTTTTTTAGATATATAAAAGGGAAGAAACCAGCAAGAGAGGCAGTGGGCCCTCTCGACGACCAAGGAAGAAAAGGGTGCATTAAGGAGGACAAACAGATTGCTGACAGGCTAAATTCATTCTTTGCCTCCGTCTTCACCAATGAGGACACTACAACAATGCCAGAAATAGGGAGGGTATTCAACGGAGACATAGAGGAAAACCTCGCCACAGTAAATGTGGATTTGGACAATATATACTATCAGATTGACAAACTAAAATGTGACAAATCCCCTGGACCGGATGGAATTCACCTGAGAGTAATAAAGGAGCTCAAAGTTGAAATTGGAGAACTATTACAAACCTTAGCTAACATGTCAATTAGAACCGGGCAAATACCGGATGACTGGAAGATAGCGAATGTCATCCCAATCTTCAAAAAAGGATCAAGAGGAGAACCGGGAAACTACAGACCTGTGAATCTTACGTCGGTTCCTGGGAAGATGGTTGAATCACTAATTAAAGATAGCATTGTGCAGCACCTAGAAAAGAAAGACCTAATGGGAGCTAGTCAACACGGCTTCAGGAAGGGGAAGTCATGTTTGACGAATTTACTTCAATTTTTTGAGAAGGTGAACAAACAAATTGATAGCGGAGACCCGGTGGACATAATTTACTTGGACTTCCAGAAAGCGTTTGACAAGGTTCCGCACGCAAGGCTTATGAGGAAACTACTAAGTCATGGAATACAAGGAGACGTACTCAGATGGATCGGCAAATGGCTAGAAAACAGAATGCAGAGGGTAAGCGTAAATGGGAAATTCTCGGACTGGGCAAAGGTAACTAGCGGAGTGCCCCAGGGCTCGGTTCTTGGGCCCATCTTGTTCAATATTTTTATAAATGACCTGGAAGAGGAAACAACAAGCAATATAATCAAGTTTGCAGATGACACCAAACTATGTCGGGCAGTAGGCTCTTAAAGGGACTGCGAGGATCTCCAGAAGGATCTGAACCAGCTGGAGAAGTGGGCAGAAAAGTGGCAGATGAATTTTAACATAGACAAATGCAAGGTGATGCATCTGGGTAGGAAAAACAAGGAATATGAATATAGAAAGTTAGGTGTAACCTTGGGCAAATGCGAGCAAGAAAGGGACTTGGGGGTACTGATAGACAGGACCCTAAAGCTGTCGGCTCAATGCGCAGTGGCGGCAAAGAAAGCAAACAGAATGTTGGGCATGATAAAGAAGGGCATCACGAGTAGATCGGAGGACGTCATAATGCCGCTCTATAGAGCGATGGTCAGACCACACTTGGAATAGTGTGTCCAACATTGGTCTCCATACCTTAAGAAAAATATAACCCTGCTGGAGAAGGTGCAGAGGCGAGCCACAAAACTAGTCAAAGGTATGAAAAATTTGAGCTACAAGGAACGCCTCGGAAAACTAGGACTGTTCACCCTTGAAATGAGGAGACTGCAAGGGGATATGATAGGGACTTTTAAAATATTAAAATGATTTGACAAAATTGACCATGAAACAGCATTCTTCACTTTTTCAGATGTGACACGGACAAGAGGTCATAGACTGAAACTAAGGGGCAGCAGGTCCAGGACAAATGTCAGGAAGTTCTGTTTCGCACAGAGAGTGGTGGACGCTTGGAATGCTCTCCCGGAGGAGGTTGTGACGGAGACTACCGTTCTGGGATTCAAACGCAAGTTGGATGTACATCTTCTTGCAAATCGCATCGAGGGATACAGGAAATCAGGGTCTCCAACAGAGAGCACCTAGCTTGGCCTCCGCGTGTGCGGATCACCGGACTAGATGGACCAAGGGTCTGATCCGGTGAAGGCGTTTCTTATGTTTCTTAACAACCCCCTCCTCTATATAAAAAAGTTATTTTTAGTACTAATCCACGAGTCACACAACAAGGGTGCACCTAGGAAAAGGCAGCATCTTAAACACTGCAGTGAGCACTAGAACACCAACACACACATTGTAAAACTAAACAAGCCAGATCCTGCACAGTCAATTGATTCTGTGCAGTCGATGCTAACAGAAAACCATGTCCTTTTCATACACACAGAACACAGATACACCCTCACTCAATATGGCAGCAGGATTCACGACCAAGATGACAGCCGAGCAGTCATCTAAATTAGCCGGGCAGAGCGCCTGGCTAAAAGGTGCTAGGGAGAACACTGTATATACAAGTACTTATTTTGTACTCGGAGCAATGGAACATTAAGTGACTTGCCCAGGGTCATAAGAAGCAACATTGGGATTTGATCCCACAACCTCAGTGTGATGAGGCAGCAGCTCTATCACTAGGCCACTCCTCACCTCACCAAAATAAGAAATCTCCTTCCTTCGGCAACTACCCACCTTAAACCCCAGCCAATCAGACAAACTACAGTGGTGCCTCGCATAACGAACGCCTCGCACAACGAACGCTGCACACAACGAACTTCATGTCTTGATTCACACAACGAACTTCGTTTCACACAACGAACTTCGTTTCACACAACGAACTTCGTTTCACACAACGAAGTCGCCCGAGCTGCCGATGTATTGCATCCTTCCGCGCAGGCACTGCAGGCAGTCGTTAGTCACTGCGCTTAACTGCCCTCTCTCACTGTATACAGTCGTCCTTTTAAGATAAACTCAATATTTTTTATATATCATGGCTTCTAAAAAAAGCAGGAAGGTGATTTCTGTTGAAATGAAACGGGAAATAATTAGAAGGAGTGAATGTGGGGTAAAACAGTGTGACCTCGTCAAAGAGTTTGGCCTCAGCAAGACCACCATTTTCACCATTTTGACAAATTTATCTTTTTTTATGTCATCTTAGCATATTTTATGCTGCAGAACGAATTATTTTTTTTAACATGTATTGTTATGGGAAAACGCGTTTCACATAACGAACTTTTCGCATAACAAACTTGCTCCTGGAACGAATTAAGTTCGTTGTGTGAGGCACCACTGTACAGGCCTCATAGCATATCCTTTAGAAATCCCAGCACAATGGCTGAAACATCAATTCTACTTACTCAAATGCAGCAAGAGCCAAACAACTACGACAATCATGAAGACAGTTCTTTTCTTTTCATACCCCTTCATTAAATGTCCATGATAACAAATCCATTAGCAAAGTATATAGCATAGTTACTCACCTGTAGGTGTTATCCGAGGTCAGCTGGCAGATATTCTCTAATGTGGGTAATGTCATCCAAAGAGTCTTGGTACATACTGTCACTTTAAGTCTTTTGAAGACAGCCCATACCATAGAAACAGAGTATGACGGCAGAAAAGGGCCAGCGGCCCAACAAGTCTGCCCACTCAAGAACCCTCCCTCCTTTGAGAATCCATCTTTTAAGTATAACTCTGTAGCAACCCCGCCTGTTTGTCCCATCACCTCTTGAAGTCGAGCAGATTACTGGCCTCGACTACCTGGCGTGGAAGACCATTCCATCGATCAATCACCCTTTCGGTGAAGAAGTATTTCCTGGTGTCATCATGAAATCTTCCCCCCTTAAATTTTAGTGGATGCCCTCTTGTCGCCGTGGGACCCGTAAGAAAAAAGATTTCTTCCTCCACCTCAATGCAGCCCGTGATATATTTGAATGTTTCTATCATGTCCCCCCCCACAGAACATTGCATCGGTGGACCTGGGATTTGAACCGGCTCCAGCCTGGGACCCCAGGGGACTACAAGGCAGGCGCTCTGACTGCTGAGCCACGACAGGGGTCCCTAGCCACGATATGCACTGGTGCCTTCCCTGCCATCATTGGCTCGAGGGACCATCAGTTCAGTAACAAAAGTTATGAAGCCAACTAGGGAAGGTGGGAGAGTTGTGAGAATATCTGCCTGCTGTCCTTGGATAACACCTGCTACAGGTGAATAACTATGCTTTATTTGAGGACAAGCAGGCAGCATATTCTCATGTGGGACTCCCTAGATGCCAGGGTCATACTTCTTAGAAGAGGGTTAAACGTGTTGTTAGGAAAATTGGCATCTAAGTGGAAAATAAATTTTGGAGAACAGAACTATCCTATCTGGAATGATTCTCCAATCAATAGTGGGAAGTGAAAGTGTGACTTGAGGACCAAATAGTGGGATGTGAAAGTGTGACTTGAGGACCAGGTGGCTGCTTTACAGATGTCTGGATGTAGCTTTCCTTCAGTATTCAAGCATAATAAGGGAAACCCTCCAAATACTGAAAATGCAGGTGGCTTAAGGTTAGGTAGACCTCAAATGGTTAACAGTATAAATTTCAGTTGTTTAAATGGTTAACAATTTAAATGATATTTGCATCTTTGATACAGTATACAGGCAGTGCCTGGGTTAAAATGAGTTCTGTTTTTTAAACTATTCTTAAGCTGAATTTGTATGCAACTCGGATCGTGTGCAGTATACATTAAAGAGCATTAAACATTAAAGAGCATTAAACATTAAAGAAACAGTCCTCAAAATAAAGTACTGTAGTTTAAATAGAAAAGATAGGAGGTTTACACTTTTGTTCATCCATCCCGGGGCGACCAATTGTTTCAGCTCAAGGATCACTTTTGTATGTTGACTATTTTTTTGAAACCTTTAGTGATAACTGCCCAGTCATATATATAGGATACAACCCACTTTCTGACGAAATTACAACACTATAAACCAACGAATCATACCATCTTGGCTACCCTGGATGTACAATCATTGTATACAAATATCCCCCAGGAAGCTGCATTGCAGGTACTTGAATCTTTTTTAGATTCACATCCACATCCCCATACTATACCCACTGATTTTTTTGATTCAGTTACTGAAGATTTCTTTAAAGAGGAATTATTTTACCTTTCAAGGGAAATGCTATCAGCAATGCCAAGGCATAGCAATGGGGGCCACGTGTGCCCCATCACTAGAAAATCTTTTTATGAGTAACTTCGAAGAAAAATTTGTTTACACTTCAGAGTTTTTCTCCATGATGGTTTATTGGTGAAGATATATTAATGATATCTTCCTTCTTTGGGAAGATTCTATTGAAAATTTGAAAGATTTGATTTAATATTTAAATTCTTGCGAACCTACCATCAATTTTTCTCTGACATACAGCACATTAAATATCTAATTTCTAGATGTATCTATTGAAATTATTGAAAATGAATTTTTCACTACTGTATTCCGGAAAGCAACAGATAGGAACATATTTTTGCACTTTGATAGTACATATCCGAGACATGAAAGAAAGTCTTCCTCAATCCCAATTTCTCCGATACCGTAGAATTTGTTCTAAGAAGGCAGAATAACAACAACAATCTGAGATTTTAAAAGAGAAATTGGAAGAAAGAGGTTACTCTAAATAGTGCATTAAGAGGTCCTTCAAAAGAGGTTTATTTAATTTGCAGTATACTGAAAAAGATATGAGATATACAAATTTTATTGCCTGTACTTTACAGTTCACGCATCAAAGCAAAATTTTTTGGTAGAATTATCAAGAAATATTGGCATTGCTTATCCACACAATTGCTTTAAGGATAGTCGCGTCTTCAAGAAGATGCAATTTGCAGGAATGTATATGTCCAACCAGTAGAGGTTCTGTGTCCCAACAATTTTTGAACAGTGGTAATGGGAGGGTGGGACTTTTTAAATGTGGGTATTGTTCTATCTGCATGATTACTCAAGAAGGTACATCTTTTACTAATCCTAAAGATAATATAAGCTAAGCCTTAAAAGGTGCAACGATATGTGACTCCACCGGTGTCATCTATGCGATACAATGCCCATGTATGAAACTGTACATTGGACAAACTTCTAGGAAATTTCGAATAAGAATGATAGAACACAAGACATGTCTAACCTGTAAACGCATAGAGGCACCTTTGGTGGTGCACTGCATAGCTTTGAATCATTCTTTTCTGGATTTGAAATGTTGGGTTATTGAACAACTGTTTCTGCCAGTTCATGGTGGAGATTTCAAAACTATTCTGAGGCAGTGAGAACAACGCTGGATTTTCAATCTCAGCACATGTGCTCCTACAGGTCTGAATTCTTTTATGAATTCTTTTCTGAAGTCATGTTTTTTCTTGTATTTTGGATATTTAATTTTTAGCGCTGTTTGCTTTGACGATATCATGTCTCTGATGTTTTTGACGTTGTAATTTCTGACATTATTACATTTTGGACGTTTTTGACGCTGTTTGCGATCTATTTCCGGGACGCCAAGAGGCCATTTTGGTGGCAGGAACTTAGAAGCAATTAGCAAGCTGAAGGTAGTAGAAGATTCTAGAAGATTAGTAAGCTATTTTGATTTTTTGATCGTTTTGTTTGTTATTTTGATGCAATTTTTTATTGTTACAGCTTATTCCCCTGACAAAGCTTAAAATAGCGAAACAGGGGCCCTGTCGGGAGTTTGCTGAAGGGTGTCCGTTGATGAATATACTTTGGATATATTCGGACTCAGAGTGAACACCTCTTGCTGCACCCTGCCCACAGAACATGTGGAAGAAATTCCTGCTGCAGATAAGTTTTTGTTTTTTTCTTTGCTTTGAGTTTTGAAAAGATTTGATGCTATTTATTATGCAATTATTTATATGAGTAATAGTTTTGACTCAAGCAACGAACGATTGCATAGAGTGGAGTTTTTCAGACCGAGGATGTGTCTGCCCCTTCAAAATTTTTTGAAGCTGCTTTGTCCAGAGGATTGTACCTTTCTTTAAATCCTACCGTGACCCTGAGGTCTTTTCTCCATTTTCTTAAAAATTAAATCTGTGGCACTTTTTTCCTATTGTAATGTGATACCTGAATGCATATTATAGTTGAGGATAATGGAACATCCGACATAAAACGCCATCTGACATAATGGAAAAGCCATGATTTAAAGCTTGCTTTTCACTGTGGGCCTGCATTGCAGATTTCCAGAAGTATACCCGACTTTTAGCAGGATATACAATCTTTTCCCATCATGGTAGATGTGGGTGGATGTTGTACCCTGATACAGGCAGTTGCTGAATCAAGGCTACATCAGGTTCTCTTTAGCCAGTAAACTGTTTTCGCCACATTGGTCAGCCTCTATTGTTAGTTGGGCTAGCTGAGTTTCTTCTGACCTAGTTGTACTTTTTATTCTCTCTTTATAGTTGGATTGCCTCTCTGATTGTTTTCCTAAGTCCATCCTGCGTCAGTGTGATGAACTCTGCAGAATACTGGGTAAGACAGACCCACAGTTTGACTTGAACAGTCCTTGGTTCCTTGCAGGGAAAGAGGGAAGCAAATTTTTACCTTAACTTACTGTTTAACATTAAACATCCCTAGTGTATAATTACTTTAAATCATCATTTTAACCTAACAGAAAAGCTGTGTAAAGATAGTTTGGTGTGTACCTTGCTTTGCAGATTCAGATATTTTTTCAAATTTCTGACAGCACACTTGCTGGGCAGTTTCAGCTTGAAGCACATCCTTATTCTTGGCTCTTGCTTTATCCAACGCCTTATTAGCATTTTCATAATCTACTAATGACCTAGATCTTCTATACAGGAGATCCTGAAAAGTAGCAAGACAAAAAATTGTAATGCCTCCAAACTGCAGCAGAAACTTCCTGTTCAAGCCTTTGTAACTTAAGTTTGAATATGGCTTGAAGGAATGAGGAAAAGAATGTGGAAACAAAGAGTTAAGTTATAAAAAGAAACCAGGTGGTAAAGTTTGTAATCTGGATTCAATTTTTTTTTTTTTTTTTTGTTTAACTTGCACTAGAATCATAAATGGAGCACTCACCTTAGCAGCCTGTGATTCTCTTAAGTAATATTTCAGAAGGTCTGAAAGCTTGAGGTCTTCATCAGCAGACACTCGGGCTTCCACTTTCTGGAAAACAAGCCATCATAGCTAATCCTCAGTAACATTTAAAGCAAGCACCTGAAATCAATAATGCCTCCCCTGACCAACCATGTAGAGCAAATACTTACCTGTAGCAGGTGTTCTCTGAGAACAGCAAGTATATACAGTGTTCCCCTGGTGGTTTGCGGTCGGCGGTTTGCAGTCCCGGTCATTCACAGTATTTTCTGACCGCGAACCGCCGACAAGGAGAGGGCAGCGGGAGAGAGCAGCCGGAGCACCGCGAGTGCAGGAAATCACTCATGGTACGCTCTGACCGCCTCTTCCTGCACTAAATCAGGCCTTATCAAATCAGGAGCTTATCCAATCAGGAGCTGCATGTCAAAGCAGCTCCTGATTGGATAAGGCCCGACTTAGTGCAGGAAGAGGCAGTCGGAGTGTACCTCGAGTGATTTTCTGCACTCGCGGCGCTCCAGCTGCTCTCCTGCTGTCCTCTCCCGCTGCCCTCTTAAGGCTCCCCCATGAAAAACGTATTTGTGGTTTTTCGAGATTCGCAGGGGTTCCTGGAATGGAACCCCCGTGAATCTCGGGGGAGTACTGTATATTCTTACATGTAGGCGACATCATCCACAGAACCCGGTACAGATACATACTAAGTGTTCTGTCACTTTAAATTTTAAGTAACTGATTACACTTTTTGATTCATAGGGGGATTTCCTTGAAACAGCCTGTGGCAAAACATAGTCCTATGTCTGAATATGTACCCCTAGCCGTGTTTACAAAGATGAGTATTTATTAAAATTTAGAATGCACTATTAAGCACTTTAAAAGGAGTATCAAATAGCTAAAAAGTTTAAAAATTAAAATAACAATAATAGACCGACGAAGAGGTTGGTGTTTTTGATCTCTGTGTAGAAACTGTTATACACACAGTAGCACCGCTGAGGTCTATGAGTAGATTATTTAAGGTATTACACCTGACTTTTCAGAGATAGACCTTAAATTAAATATTTCTACAGTTTTGAAGCCCTTTGAGGTTTTGTACTTTAAATTTTAAGGCACTGCCAGTACCACACATGTTCTGATGCCTTTCTGCCCAACACTGAATCACGAGACTGCAGTTCAGTAACAAAGCTAAGATTCCACATAACTGTTTGCCCAAACCGATTGTCCTTTCTGGAATTTTGCTCTATCCATCTTGGCGGCAAAGTTAAAAAATGCAATGGTTGCAATATAGAGACTGAAAAACGCAAGTGCAAAGACTGAAGGCTAAACGGGCAGAGGGCCAAAACTGAGGAAAGTTTGAACGTTGAAAATTTGATCTCAACCCCCCCTCCCCAAAAAATAAATAAATAAATAAAACACTAGAAATAATAAAATAAAATTTGAAAATGAGCCAAAGGCAAAAAATAATAATAACAGTTTATATACCGCAGGACCGTGAAGTTCTATGCGGTTTACAATGATTAAAAAGATGTTACAGATTGAGTGGAACATACATAGTTAAGGATTAGTGGCTAACAGTTTAGGGATCAGATTTAAGGGAGATTGTGATGGGAGCGATTCTCCAGATTCGTTACCTAGGTACTTCAAGAACAGGTATGTTTTTAGGTGTTTCCTAAATTCGCCATAGTTATTCGCGTGTATAATTAGTTTTTCCAGGTCTTTGCCCCATAAGGCTGCTTGATACGATAGAAGATGTTGATGGTGTGTCTTAAATTTACATCCTCTAGCCCAGGGGTCTGCAACCTTTAAGACATAAAGAGCCACTTGGACCCGTTTTCGAAAAGAAAAAAAAACTTGGAGCCGCAAAACCATTATAAAACAAATCTAACACTGCATATATTGTTTCTTATCTTAATGCTATATACAGGATCACTAAATTGAAAATAAAATCATTTTTCCTACCTTTGCTATTTGGTGATTTCATGAGTCTCTGGTTGCACTTTCTTCTTCTGACTGTGCATCCAATCTTTCTTCCTTTCTTTCAGCCTCCTGTATGTTTCCTCTCCTCCAGACCTCATTCTCTCCCCCAACTTTTTCTTTCTGTCTCCCTGTTCCCCCTTCTTTCTGTCTCCGTGCCGTCCCCCAAGCCACTCGGTTTGCTGCCACCGCAATCGGGGAACAACCCCCAAGCCACCGCCGTCCCAAGCTTTCCCTGCAGAAGTGTTGCGCTGACCAGCATTCCGCTCCCTGACGTCAATTCTGACGTAGGAGAGGAAGTTCCGGGCCAACAAGGCATTTCTCCTCATTCCATCCAGCCTGAGCCCCATCTCTCCTTGATCCAGCATTTCCCTTCTGTGTCTGTCAGAATTACCATTCCACCTATTTTCCAGCATCACCCTTCTTTGTGTCCATCTCACCTATATCCCTATCTCACCACTTTTTCAGAATCTTCATTTGTCTCTGTCCTTATCTTTATGCCATGTTCACCATTTGCCCTTTCAATGTCTTTATCTCCCCCCACACACTTTTTCAGCATTACTTCTATGTCTCTATTTCACCTCCTCTTCATGTCCCCTCTGTATCTCTATCCTTATTCAGTAGGTCCTGCTTACCCTTTCTCTTCTTTGTGTCACTATCTCCATTTTCAGCTTTCCCCCCTTTTCCTTTGTTACTGCACCCTGTAGCTAGAATCTTTCCACCCTCCCACCACTCCGGCCCAGCCCAGTATGAAATATTTCCTTTTGTTTCCCTCCCCTCTCTCTTTCTCTCTTTCTTCTCCTCCCTCACCCACGAGTCCTGCATCTGGCCCTCTCCCTTCTACCTGCACCTGGCAACACCCCCCTGCTCCGCGGCTCTCTTCAGCAACTCGTCAGCAGCAGTGATCAAGACAAGCTGCCGACATCGAGGCCTTCCCTCTACGAGTCCCGCCTTTGTGGAAAAAGGAAGTTGAAACAAGCGGGACTCGCAGAGGGTAGGCCCCGACGTCAGAAGCTTGTGTCGATCGCTGCTGCTGAGTTGCCGAAGAGAGCCGCGGAGCAGGGGATGTGGCCGGAAGCAGGTAGAAGGGAGAGGGAGATAGGAAGGCTGTAGATCTCCGGAGCATGACACCGACCCCGGCCAGGATGATTTCTTTTTCAGGCGTGCACCTTACAAGTCCAGCGTCGCGGCGGGAAATAGCCATGCTGAGCAGTGAGCTCAGCACTACACAGATGAAAGCCTTGCTTGCTGATTGGTCCGGCGGAACGGAGCCGCCGGACCAATCAGCAAGCAAGGCTTTCATCTGTGTATGTGCTGAGCTCACTGCTCAGCATGGCTATTTCCCGCCGCGACGCCAGACTTGTAAGCTGCATGCCTGCGTGACACACTACCGGAGACGCAGCAAAGGTGGAAAAGAGCCGCATGCGGCTCTGGAGCCGCGGGTTGCCGACCCCCGCTCTAGCCGATGGGGAGACAAATTGCAGGTGTGTACTCCTCTTATGTCTGTTGGTTGAGAAGGAAAAGAGGTCGGTTATATATTTAGGGGCTAGACCGGATAGTACCTGGAAGCAGAGACATCCCAGCTTGAACTTCACACGTGCCTCTATTGGCAGCCAGTGTAGGAGTTGGTAGGCAGGGGTAATGTGATCGGACTTCTTCAATCCAAAGATCAACCTGACTGCCTCATTTTGTACCAGTTGTAGTCTCTGCATGTTCTTCTGGGAGATTGCCAGATGGGCAATGTTACAATAATTGAGATGGCTTAGTATTAGGGCTTGTACCAGAATTCTGAATGATGTAGTGTCGAAGTATGCTTTAATGGACTTAAGTTTCCAGAGAGTAAAAAAATCCTTTCTGACTAGGGAGTCCACTTGGTCTTTCATAGTTAGGCCTTGACCCAGAATTACCCCCAGAACCTTCATAGTAGGTTGAATAGGGTAGCTGTGATTGTTGATGCATAGTGGAGTTGTAGTGACAGGTGGGTGTGGCGAGGCTATGAAGAATTTAGTTTTTTCTGAGTTAAGCTTCAGTTTGAATTCTGTGGTCCATTGTTCCATCAGGTTTAGTGCTTCTGTTGCCATGGGGGTAGATTCAGAGGGAGAAGTAGTGAATGGGATAATGATTGTGAAGTCATCTGAATAACTGAATAATTTTATACCCCGCTGGGCCAGCTGCATGCCTAGTGATGACATGTAGACGTTGAAGAGCAGAGGGGATAATGGAAACCCCTGTGGAACGCCAGATGGGTTTCTCCAGGTTTTAGAGAGGTTGTGATTAAAACGTACTTGATAGGTGCAGGACATAAGAAATCCTCGGAACCAGTCAAATACCTCTCCTCCGATGCCGATTGCGTCTAAGCATTGTAGCAATTTCTCATGATCCACCAAGTCAAAGGCCGAGCTCATGTCAAATTGCATGATTAGGGCGTTATGGCCCTTGCTGAATAAGGAGTGTAGGTAATCCAGGGTCGCCGCGATTACTGTCTCGGTGCTAAACAGAGGTCTGAAGCCAGATTGGGTTTCATGTAGTAGAGAGAACTGGTCGAGGTAGTCCATCAACTGGGTATGTACTAGACCTTCCATTATTTTTACGAAGAATGGAATGGATGCTACCGGTCTATAGTTGGTTACTGATGTTAAGGATTGTTTACAATTTTTTTGAATTGGGGTGATTATAATGTGACCGTTGACGGGAAAGCAACTCTTATGGACAGAATCCAGACACAACTTCTTCACTCCATGGAAAATAAAGAACTGAGAAACTGTGAGCTGTCGGGTGGGAAGGCACTCACACATGCGTGGTGCGGGCAGTCTCGAAGCTTTGCAAAAGCTTAAGTGACAGTACACTTTAACACTGTCCGTACCTGGCTCCACGGATGATGTCACCCACATGTGAGAATATGCTGCCTGCTTGTACTAGGATAAATGGATTTCCAAGCATAATGGAAAGAATATGAAAAACTTGAGAATGATTGTAGAGTTCTGTGTTACGGTTTACATGGTAAATTGATTCAACATAAAAATATATAGCAATTGGACTCAAAGTCCCAGGAATCTCCTCTTTCTGCTTCAACTGTTGAAAGAACAGTGGGAAGATATAAGGAAGACAGTCATGCCTACAAGTAAAGTAAGCTTGGTATGGTTACAGCAATTCTTCAAGCTATGTTGTGCAGTGAAGGGAAACAGAAGAGAAGAGATGCAGTGGAGAAGATACTGAAGATCAGAGGTAAAGCAGATGAGAACACAGCTTGGAGACAGCAGGGTAAGACCCAATAAAATCCCTTCCATCAACACTGAAGTAACTACACTCATCCAATTAATTAACTGGAGCTCTGGAGTTTGAGCCTCCTTTCACCTGCACCACAACAACAGCAGAGATCGAGGAATTTCTGAGCAAGTACATGGTTGTTCCAGATTGGTCATCACACCCCCAGTCCACTGCTGGTCATATGTACAATCAGGAGAGGAGGGACCATTATATTAGGGGGGTCAGATGGTCAACAGGGAGCTCATGAGCCACAACAGAAGCAAACAAAATATGGCCTCTTTGCTGGATTATGTTAAATAACATTAAATTAACTGTATAAATGACATTTTAACAAGACAATTATGTGGCTACAAATGTAGTTCAGACTATTTGTTTGTTCAAATAAAAATAACTTAATTTCTACATATTTTATTTATGATTTGATATAGGTAAGACTCACTTTAAACAGTTTTTGAAGATAGCTTTAGATTCAGCATGATGGTCATGGCATTATTTAGATTCAGCATGCTGGTCACGGCATTATTTGGTCACTAATAGCTTGTAAAGTTTGAAAAAATGAAAATCAACCCCTAAAATTGACACTCCCTGCTTTGACAGTATACCTTTTAGATGTGGAAGATGAGCCAGGAGCAAGTTGAGACAGTGAATTAATAGTATCAAAATTTCTTTTGTCAATTTTTTCCTCTACCTTATCACCAAAAAAAATTATCACTCCGACACGGGACATCTGCCAGCTTCTCTCAAACTGCAGATTCTAAGTCTGAGGTATGAAGCCACCTTAGTTTGCATAACCCAATACCCATAGTAGAAGTCCTGGACACCACCCTGAAAGCAGCAAAAGTTGCTGAGGCCAGATCTAGTAGGAAGCTGGCAGAAGTGAGCATAACATTCTGATAAGACTTCAACAAAAGATTCCAATATCTAGTAACATAGTAGATGACGGCAGATAAAGACCCGAATGGTCCATCCAGTCTGCCCAACCTGATTCAATTTAAAAAAAATTTTTTTTTTTTTCTTCTTAGCTATTTCTGGGCGAGAATCCAAAGCTTTACCCGGTACTGTGCTTGGGTTCCAACTGCCGAAATCTCTGTTAAGACTTACTCCAGCCCATCTACACCCTCCCAGCCATTGAAGCCCTCCCCTGCCCATCCTCCTCCAAACGGCCATACACAGACACAGACCGTACAAGTCTGCCCAGTAACTGGCCTAGTTCAATCTTTAATATCTGAGCTTGGAGACATCAAGGAGTGAGTCTTGGAACTCTTGGCTCTTTTGAGAGTGGACCTACCATTGAATGGTGAGGAAGATTATCTTTTTGAATCTAGGACCCCTCTGCATTCTTTTTTTTTTTTTTTTATTTATCAAGTTTTCATCATTATCATTTACAGATAATATTAAAGAAAGGAAAATCACAAATAAAACATAACTATTACTAACATTAGACATCTCACTAATTCCTCAAGTCCACATTAATGGGAGAAAGTATCCTAATAATCTAAAGAAATCAATCAATATAAATATAATCCTTGATCAAGGATCAACATTAATGGTGCATCAATATTTTAAACTCCAAATATTAATTCACGTGATGTCTACCTAACTTCATTAAGTTGTAAAAATTGTTCCAACTGAATCAAGTCCCAATATACATATTCAATATCTTTAAATGTAATTAAGCATTTACAAGGAAATTTTAAATAAAAGGTGGCTCCCAAATCTAACACTCTTGATTTCAAAGCTAAAAAAGCTTTTCTCCTCAATTGCGTGGCTTGGGCCACGTCTGGAAAGATCAATACATTATCACCACAAAATTTCACTTGCTTATTCCGAAAATAAGCTTTCATTATTAAAGATTTATCAATTTCTCTTGCACATGTTATCAATAGGGTAGATCTAGTTTGAATTCTATCTTGAGAGTCCTCCAAAAAACCAGTTAAATCAAAATCAATTTGTTCCAACTGATCTAAGGAGGAGTGTGTGGCGTGGTGGTTGGATCTACAGCCTCAGCACCCTGGGGTTGTGGGTTCAAACCCCGCGCTGCTCCTTGTGACCCTGGGCAAGTCACTCAGTCCTCCATAGCCCCAGGTACGTTAGCTAGATTGTGAGCCCACCGGGACAGAGAGGGAAAATGCTTGAGTACCTGATTGTAAAACCGCTTAGATAACCTTGATAGGCGGTATATAAAATCCTAATAAACTTGATAAACTTGAAACTTGATCTACACCCATTTCTACGGGAATTTTCTTTCTCTGAGGGATGTAATACAAATTAGTTATGGGCAAATTCTCTGCGTCAGTTAATACCAATATTTCCTTAAAGTATTTCCGAATCAATATTTCTGGGGATAGTAATTGAGTTCTTGGGAAATTAACTAACCGTAGGTTTTTTGCTCTTTGTAAATTTTCCATTTTCTCAAATTTCATATGAGTAATATGAGAATCTTTAACAGTTGTTGATGTCACTGCTTGCAATGTAACCACATGAGACTCAGTTGTTCTAATACATTTTTCCATAATTTTTAAATTAGAATCAACATTTTCCAACTTATCAATTACCTCCTGCGAAAATCTTACATCTTGAGTCACCACTGACTTTAATAACCCCTCCACTCTAGTATTTATTTGCCAAAGATCTTTAAGCGAAACTTCCTGTGGCTCTACCTGGGAGTCTCTTGCAAGTAAAGCCTCATCCTGAAATGATAAGGCTTTAGGTATGGCCCCATAAATTAATGAGGACAACCCCTGTTGCACAGGTACTCCTACAGGTTGAGAACTGGAACCTAAGTTAGGATCCAAACCTACTGGAACATTTGGTGGAGGCGGTGGAGTTCTTCCTGGGGGACTAAGAGACGCCCCTGATAGCGAGTCAGCTCCCTGACTTTGGCCCAAGGCACTGGTTGAAACAAGGTGTCTCTCTATGGGACCAGGCAAATTAGGTGTTGATACTTTTGGTTTCCCCTTTCTTTTCCCCATAGTAATTCACAAATACATACAGTTAGCGCTGCTTCCCTTGTCTCCCAGAGTCTCCAAGGGGCTCCCAAGGGGCTGGCCCCTTAGGGCACGCCCCTTTGGCCACGCCCTGCTGCCGCGCGCCGCAGTCACGGCGTCCCTTCCACTGGCAATGAAAGGACCCGCGTGACGTCAGGGCAGCTACCCCCGCAAGTGCCTGCAGAGATCTGTTCCCGACGCTCCAACTCAGGCTGTTAGGTGAGTGCTGCAATCCTGGGCCGATTTAGTCCATCACTTCTGGCACCTCAGAATAGAATAATTCCTCCAGAGAAATGCAGTCGCGGCGTCCCTTTCACTGGCAATGAAAGGACCCGCGTGACGTCAGGGCAGCTACCCCCGCAAGTGCCTGCAGAGATCTGTTCCCGACGCTCCAACTCAGGCTGTTAGGTGAGTGCTGCAATCCTGGGCCGATTTAGTCCACCACTTCTGGCACCTCAGAATAGAATAATTCCTCCAGAGAAATGCAGTCGCGGCGTCCCTTTCACTGGCAATGAAAGGACCCGCGTGACGTCAGGGCAGCTACCCCCGCAAGTGCCTGCAGAGATCTGTTCCCTACGCTCCAACTCAGGCTGTTAGGTGAGTGCTGCAATCCTGGGCCGATTTAGTCCACCACTTCTGGCACCTCAGAATAGAATAATTCCTCCCCCCTCTGCATTCTATATATAGTCTCAACCTTCTTATTAATTGAATTTCTAAATCACATTCAAGGTCTCAACTTATTTCCTTTCATATCTGATCCAACCTACATAAGGGGTCACACACTCAACATGATCTTCATCCCAGTATCGCAGAGAGCCAATTTCTCCAAGTCTCTCATAGGCCAGGTCCCCTGGTCTGATCATTCTCTCATCATCACTTCTTGCCACCTAACGTCAACCATTAATTCACATCCTCCAAAAACCATCATCTCTAGAGACTTCAATAATCTGAACGATACATCTATCTCTTCATCTTTTCAATTTAAAATCAATGACTTAGCGGACGCACCCCTTAATGATCAAATTACAATCTTATTGCTCTCTCCTCGATAAAACAGCTCCAATTACCACTCGTACTATTTCCTCAAAAAAAAAACCCCCAGAGGAACCCTTGATTTAATTCGAATTTAGCTCTCCTCAAGCATCAGCTCCAGTTGCACGAGTGTAAATGGCACTCCAATCCAACTTTATCTAATCTCTGCAAATACAAGGAACTTTTGCAATATTACAAAATTAGCAGATTTCTTCCAAGAAAAAATTAACACCAATAGAATGGACATTTTATGTAAAGATACTCCAATCTCCAAAACAGCAGAGGAAGACGACAATCCACGATGTTATACATGCGCACTTTTCACTCTCTTTGATCAAACGCTTAATCCAAACACTTATCCTAAAGAATCACAGGTGAACTGAGGTAATCCCATTTCATCTTAAATGGTTCTTTTCCCACTTTGAACCTTTTATTCTCAAATTCATCAGGGAGAACCTAAATACTTCCTCCTTACCAAAGGCTTGGAAACATTCAGTAATTTACCCTATAATCAAAAACCCCAAAGCAAGCAAGAAGGAATGCTCAAATACAGGCCCATTGCAAACCTACCATGTCTGGCCAAATTGGCCGAAAGGGTAGTTTACAATCAAATCTTTCACTTTGCCAAGAAAACCAAAATCCTGCATCTTAGTCATATAGGTTTTCGTCAATATCACTCCACTGAACACTCCTTATTAGATCTAACCACATCAATTCAGTACAACCTATCAGCTGCCTTTGATACTATCGACCATCAACTACTTCTGAAAAGATTATCTTCAGTGGGAATCTCTGATCAAGTTCTTGAATGGTTTTACTCTTACTTTACAGATCGAACCTCTACTGTGATCTTTAATAATTCCGCATCTAACACCTACTCAAACAATGAAGGGATGCGGTTCTGAACCAGGGCAAGGTCAGCACAAGGGCAAGGTCAGCACATTGATCTAAGGCCTTGTGTGAGGATCTAAGGCCCTGTGGAAGTATGAATCCTTTCTCATTCCCTCTCCCCTCCTGCCATGTAGAAAAAGCAAGGACAATGTTTGCACCTTGTGACAGAATGCTGAGGCATTCCCCCCTCCCTTCTCTTGTCACAAGATCCTTGTCACATATTAACCTGACCTAAGTCTACCCTTATCTTATTCCTTATCTTGTTTAACAATTCCTTATATGGGCAACAATCAGACTTTGCTTACGTGCAAAAGCAGACCTCTGTCACGTGCTGAGCTTAAGGAGCATGCATTATAACCTTTGGACAGTCACATGCATAGTAAGATTATAGACATATCAAACGTGTACACAAAAGAATCACTTATTGTAACTGTTATGATATATTCATATGTCAAATGAGATAATAGCTTTAAGAATCACATGACATATGTAAACAAATGAGTTACCTTGTTATAATCCACACTGTAAATGCATGATGAAATTGTAACCTTGCAAAGTATTAGCTATGTAATTAAGGGAGTTAAGATACTCAATAAAAGGATGAGAGACTATCCATTAGGGTCGCCTCATCCCACTCTGAGCCTTGTGTAAAGCCTCATTCCTACAAAACAACTTTGGCATTCCTCAAGGGTCCATACTTTCCCCATTATTAATCAACATTTACCTCTTTCCTCTGCTGACGCTAAGCCAATCGATAGGTTTCACAGCATATGCTGATGATATTCAGCTTATCCATCCACTCGATCCCTCCAACAACAATGAAATAGACGGAATCAACTTGAAATTAGGCACTATTAGTAATTGGCTAAGAGAAAACATGTTGCCTTAAGTATCTCAAAAACCAACTCCCTTCTCTTCCCTTGGAAGGAAGGAATTCATTTATCTTCAATTTGTATAGACCAGTGTATCGCAAACTGTATGCCATGGCACACCAATGTGCCTCCTGAGATTTCAGGTATGCTGCGGTACACTGGGGAAGAGGAGAGTTGCCAGCGCTAGCTGTCTACAGGATGTGCCTCTTGCAAAGAGAAGTACATCCTGTAAACAATCTCCTGACATCGACACCTCTTCTCTCTGCCAGCCCTTCTCTCCTTCTCTCTGCCGGCCCTTCTCTCCTCTCAGCGCAAGGCCTGTTTGAAGGGCTTTTGCGCATGTGTTGACGTCGACGCATGTGTGTGACTTCATCACGCCAATGCCAGTGCACTTCCGAGTGTCTTGAGACAGGAACACTAGGTTTAGTGTGCCCTGGCTCAAAAAACTTTGTGAGACACTGGTATAGACAATACCCTGATCAATATGGCCACTTCGGTTAAAATATTGGGTGTAATTATCGATTGTAAACTAAACTACCACGCACAAATTGGATCAGTGGTCAGAAATTGCTTCCATAAACTACGAATGGTCAGATCTTTAGCTAGCATCTTAGAGCCATCATCTCTAAATATACTGATCCACTCACTTGTGATATCAAAAATTGACTATTGCAACTCTCTTTACAAAGGGATATTGCAAAAAGAGATTAGACGTCTACAATTGATCCAAAATATGGCTATCAAAATCATCACTAATTCCAAGAAATATGATCATGTCACTCCACTGTTGAAAAAAGCTCATTGGCTTCCGATCCCCCACAGAACAACTTATAAAATTGATTTGTTAATTTTCAAAACCCATAAAACTAAGGAACCTCCCTGCATTGATAACCTTTTCATCCCTCATGTTCCCTCCAGGGCTCTCTGATCTACTACCCAACACTTATTATTTGTGCCCTCGTTAAAGATTATTAGTACTCGCCGCACAACAATATTTTCTGAAATGACACCCCCTCATTTGAGATTCTTTACCCATTCACATTAGGGAAGGAGCATTGAAATGTTTTCTCTTTAAAGAAGCCTTTGACCATTAATGTCTTCCCATCTCATCCAAATTAGTAATCCGTAGTTATAAATAAGTACAACCTTCTCCTCCCCTCTTCTTCCTGTATTTACCTTTTAAGTTCTCTTTTCTTGCATTTATTGTAGTTCTACCCTCTCTCCCTACTGTTTAATAGTAAGTCTGTCTCTGTCCATGTATTCTGTTGTAATGTTGTTTTTATTTTATATATACCCCCATATTTTATTGTACATCGCTTAGAATCCATGATAGGTGATTAATCAAATTATTAATAAAACTTGAAACTTGATACAGAGAGGGGGTCTCTCACTACTTCATATGTACATTCTTAAGAACTTTGTGTATGGGCACAGTTACAGCTTCCTTCTAGAAGGGGCATCTAACTGAAGGATGTTCAATTCCTTAAACCTGAGCTGATGCTCAGTCCCCCAAATGAAATGAGTCAGACTTAGCAATCTTCCTGACAAAATGAAAAACAAAACAAAACCGGAGCACTCCTCAAGACGAGTCTTTCTCCCTTCAAATAGAGGGAAGGAGTCCGAAGCAAGACCAAGAGACCCTTCTTCCAAAAAGAACCTCTAGTGCCTCCTCGAATACCCAGACTCAAAAATATTCCTCAAAGGGTGTTTGAGTCTTCCTTGGTCTACTGATGCTCTGGGTGAGGATGCTGAGAAACCGGTGACATGCTGTGCGCCAAGGAAGATTCCTCCCCAGAGACTAGCGATCGACATGATCTTAATGTGCAATGGCTCCAATGCCCCTTAAGGCACCTGTGTTGATACACACCCAACAGGAATGGATATCAATGCCCTCGATGCCACAGCATCATATTAAGTCAGAAGACACTCCATCTCTTCCTGCATCATGGTCCAAAACGGCTCCTCAGAGGCCTCCATCAGTAAAGGCTAGAACTCAGCCAATATGGTCACATCTATGGAAGTCAATCCTGATGGGCACTACTGACACTCAGTGTCAAGGCAGACAGATGCCTCAGTGTTAATGCATCTCTGGTGTCCAGTGCAGTTCCCAGAGCCATTTAGACAAACATCCTCAATTCTGAAGTCGATGACAAGATTTGTTGGCACCAAAAATTCAAACTGCTTCTGATGACCTTTAATCCCTCTTTTTGGTATCTGTGAACATAATTTACAAAGAGAGGAATTATGATTTGACCCAAGGCACTACAGGCACCAATTATGGGTACCTATAAGGAACATGGTCTTGCTGCACCTGGTGAACTTCTTAAAGCAACTGGGAGTTTTAAGGTACATGTCCGGAAAAGTACCAAGGCAAAATCAAATGGCTCAATGTTGAAAAAAAAAAAACCCTAAGGGGTCCTGGTGAGCCACAGAATATAAAGGAAATTCTTAAAAGTGCCAAAACTTGACAGAGGAAAATAAGGGAGAGGTTTCTGGACCTGTACAACATACAAAAGAAAGATAGTGAACATAAACAAAGGGCAGAAAAGTCTGATGTGAAAAACTGAAGACTGACCTGCTCCCATAGGACAGCAGCAGGTAGGAAAATGAGCACATGCACAGTGAGGCACTTTTCTGGGTGTTCTGGAGCAAGTCACCAAGCGGTTTTATGTACTTCAATGCCATATTTGATAAAGGAAACAAATCTAAACAAACTACCTCCCTTTAGCAGCAAAATACACAGTATTTTTAGCACATGTAACTGTAGCTAATTCTCAAAGAAATTTTCTGTATAGTTTTTTGAAGATCAGATAGCATAAAGCAAAAACTCTAAAAACACCTTACTGTATACTTTGCACATATTTGTGTGGGCAGCTGGTAGAAGGAAGCAGGTATACAGTACATTTAAAAATCCACACTCTTTTTAATTCCCTCAACCTAAACATGTCCACAGTAACATTTTTCTTTAATTCAACTAAAAGTATATGATCTGCAGAAATCTGCAGTGCTTTAAGTTGAGCTGTAGATAGCAATATTCAGCCACTTTACCTGGAAAAATGGCTCTGAAAATTGCCCTAAGAGTTCTTAATGTATAGGAAGCACCCTGCTGAAAACTGCCCCTCCTTTGCTGTGAGTACTTTTACCAATGTTGGAAAAAGTTCAAGTTAGAGTAGCAAGAGTTTGAGAAATGCATTCAACATGGTATTTCATTTCCTACTTGCCTGCATTTTCAAAGCAAAACCCAGTACCAGGTTTTCCTTTCACAACATAATTTCAAGCCTATTGGTAAATCAAGTTAACACAGCCAAACTAATATTCCTTTTATTTCATTACTCTGGAGGTATTTTATAAAGGTACGCTGCTGAGCAGCACATCTTTGTAAAAGAATCCGTATATTTGGTCATACTTTTAGAGGGCAATTTTGTAAAGGCTTTATATGTAAATAAATTTATTTTCAGTATTTATTAACTGCACAATCCAAAAGTGCTTGGAGGTGTACAAGTCACATACATAAATGAAATGTTTCTTATAAAATTACCAGTACACACTATGACAAATAGGTGCATACTTGTATGTGACTTGGGCATTGACCTATTTGGGAAGTTTGGGCAGAAAATATACACAGAGGTAATAAAATACAAATCTACTTACATACTTATACCACATACATTTACACTTGATCCTAAGTGATGTAAATGTACATAGCTGCATCATAGCCATTTTGACAGGTTTTGTGCTGCAGATTTATAAAGACACTGACACACGTCTTTATAAAATAACCTCAAAATGGGTGCATATTTGGCTTGTGTACCTAGATGACCTATTATAAAATTGCTGTAACAAATAAAGTATATTTGCTCTGTGTCAAGAAAGTACATCTTGTGCTGGCAAAAATAATACTTACTCTTGTTTTGTCAAATAATTCTGATACTCTCAAGAAAAATCTGGAAAATAAATTTTAAACTATGATTAAATGAGGAAATAACTTTTTGAAACTGAATTAAAAACAATGTTGGATCCAAACATCTTATTTTAATTATAACTGGAATTAACCTCTCTTACAGTGGACAACCAAATTTCGATTTCTGTGCCAAAACCAGCCCAAAATCCATGGTTGGCCTTATTCTGATTTTGCCAAAATATTTGTGCATTTTTAGTTGAAACCAAAACTGTATGGAGCCCCCACTTCCTCCTGACTCCATCTCCTTCTCCCAAGCCAGAAACAGCCTCCTCCTGTGCCTACCTTCTCATATTCCTACTTGCTCCTGGGAACTCCAGATCAAAATGGCATCTGGATTTCCAGCAATTGTCTTGCTGCAAATCTTGTTAAAATCACATCATTAGCTACCAGTAAAACAGAAAATTATTTTTAAAGTTCTTATGTTAACTTTCAAGGCTTTTTGACTAGGGGCTCTTTTTACGAAGCCGCGCTAGCCGCTACCGCCTCCTCTTGAGCAGGCGGTAGTTTTTGGCCAGCACGGAGGTTAGCGCGTGATGAAAAGTCATGCGCATTAACCCCACTAGCACAGCTTAGTAAAAGGAGCTCTAGGTGTTCCTGAATATTTGTCAATTATCATAATTCCATATTGTTCTGCCAGCCAGAGCCTTATGCTCTATAAATGACCATCAGTCACTTGGAATAATCTTCCAATTACTATTCAAAGCAACTCCTCTTTTAAGGACTTTAAGGCTGCAGTAAAAACATGGTTCCTTGCCCAGGACTAAAATGCCTGATTCAGTCTGGTGATCAACTCCTGTGATATCAGATTATTTTATAGCCCCATTTCAATGTTTTGCTACTTTTCCTGTTTTTCTCCTCTTAGTTTTATATGGATGATTGGTTTGCCTGTGCAACTTTCCTATCTCATTAATTGGAGCTCTTTTCTCTCTCTCTTTTTTTCAATCATGTTTATTAAAGACAAGAAAATAATCCAAGTTAACAATGCAACACAGAAAAAAGTTGACATGCATCAACATCCTGCGTAAAGCGGGAGTCGGACTGAAGATCAATTTCAGAGCTCTGCCCATGTCAGAGATAAAACGAGAAAAGGAGGAGGTCCGAGAAGAGGATTCATCCTCTGGAGGAGACTCCGACCGAGATCGAGGCGCGACCGAGATTGAGGCGCAGCCGAGAAGGAGGGAGAAATCTCTCTGGAATAGTAAGCCAGAGCCTCAGAGTCCCGTGAATGAGAGACGGAAGAGGTTCGACTAAGGCGTGTAGGGGGCGTCGAAGAACGGCCCCATGCCAAATAGACCAGGGAAGACCCCGGAGTCCGAGGAAATCACTGAGAGAGCTTCGGAGAGGACGGGTTATAGGAAAAATCCCCAACAGACTTCGAAGCAGGCCCCTTAGAAACTGGCAAGCTTCTCGAAGGGGAACAAACACTAGAGTCCAATTCGAGGACAAGCGTGTGTGTAGACGGTCTCGAAGTCGGAGACCTGCCCCGATAGGGCGGGGAAGACCAGGGCTTTTTAGAAGAGACAAGCTTCGCTCCAGAAGCGGGGGAAACATGACCCTCCAGCCGGGACCCCCAAAAGGTCCTTGGCGCCTCAGGGGAGGAAGAATCGCTCAAGGGAATCCGACGAGTCTTGCGGGTGACGCCTCAAGAAATAAGGGGACACTCAGGCTGGGCAGACCGCGACTGGGTCGAGACCGAGGCCACAGGCGTCGAGGTCGGGACGAGTTGGCTGACCACCGAGGAAAGCTGTTTGGTAATAATAGCCTTAAGCATGTCCTCGAACATAGGCACCGAGACCAAAGGAAGGTGGGTCAAGGGTGCAGCAGTGCACTCCTTTGGGGGCGACCTCGAGGATGAGTATTCCCTACGTGAGGAGGCACGCTTAGAATGATGTCTCGAAGACGCCGATGACGTGGCACTGACATGAGACTCAGAGGAAGGCTTCTTTGCCGGCACACCTGAGGAGGAAAGAGGAGACTTACCCGAGGCTGGAGTAGCAGAAGAGGCCGACGGGGACTTCGATGCCGAAGCACCCAACAAGGTAGCCAAGACCAAGGACTTCGAGGCCAAGGCGCCCAACGAGGGTGCCGAGGCCGAGCTCGAGGCCTGCCCCGCAGGATCCATGGGCCAAAGAGTTGAAGAATCTTGGCTACCCGTCGACAAAGAGCCCGCGGTTGAAGAGTCGCACAACGGGGACATGACTCAGCTCGGTGTCCTGCACCCAGGCACTCAACACACCAACGATGGGGATCGGTGATAGAGATAACCCGGTTACACTGAGTGCAGTTTTTAAATCTGGAACAAGTCCGGTTTTTCGGTTCATTCCTAATCTTATCATTTTGTATTAAACTCTGATTATATATCCCCTTTTTTTTAGATTTTCAAGTTTGTAAATCCTTCTCTCACATTATCCTTATGTTCTAACCCAATCTGATTAACTCATCTCTTTTTTTTTCTTTTTTTTTATTGTATTTTTTCTAATCCCTCCTTTCCTACTGTTCCATGTGTTAGTTACCCCAGTTCGTTTTTTAATTTTTTAAGTAATTATTTTTATTTACGATGTATTTGTGATTTTAAGAAATCCAATTTTATTTCTTTGTAAAACGCTTTGTATCCTGAAAAGCGTTTAATCAAATAATTTAATAAACTTGAAACTTGAAACTTGACATAAGAAAAAACACGGCCGCAGCCAGGTAAGGACCGGGAACCCGTTCAAAAATATACAAACTGAAAAATAATAAAGACGCTAGCACAGCGACCTAACGAAAATAATAAAGAAAGCTGCGGTGCAAGAAGGACAACGAGATTGCGCAGCAAGGGAGCAGTGCTTCTGGCTCCGCGGAAAACATTGAACTGAGGACACGCTGAGGAGACGCATGCCCTAGGCAGGGCGGGAGGGGCACGCGGGCAAGCGCAGGCCAATCGCAAGCCTGAAGGTCTTCGAGCAAGTCTGCTTGCGAATACGTCCGCTAAGGGGCTCCATCAGTGACGTCACCCACATGTAGAGAATATGCTGCCTGCTTATCCTGGGATAATGTTTGGTAATGGAACCTATGTGGGATGGGGTCATATTAGACTTAGTGCTTACAAACGGAAAGTATTTCTGATGTTACAGTGGGTGATCATCTGGCATCCAGTGAACAATGCATGGTATGGTTTAATATTAAGACGGGTATAGAGAGGAGAAGGCTCATTCAAATATAAAAGTTCTAGACTTTAGAAAAACTAACTTTGTATGGATGGGGATTACATCAAAGAATTGTTGTTTGGATGGGAACATCTGGAAGGAATAGAAATACAGTGGGCAAAACTGAAAGGAATTATTATAAGAGTGACAAACCTTTTTGTGAAGTAAGTAAAAGTAAGAGGAAAAGAAGGCTGCTTTGGCTCTCAAAAGTAGTAGCTAAGAAGGTAAGGAATAAGAGGTTAGCTTTCATAAACTACAAAATATTGCAGAAGAGGAAGACATGCAAAAATATCTGGAAAAGTTAATAGAGGCTGGTCAAGTAGTCAGGAAAGCAAAGATACAAATGGAAGAAAAAAAATAGCCGACACGGTAAAACGGGGAGACAAAACATTTTTTAGATATATCAGTGATAGGAAGAAGTGCAAAAGTGGCATTGTGAAACTCAAAAGTGTACACTGTTGAATACTGATTAGAACAAGAATCTTTCCCAAAAAGTCCCACAGTTTGCCAGCTAAACTAGACGAACCAATGACGCTGCCTTTGTAACTCCCCAACAATCAGCATCAACCAACACTCGCAGAAAAAAACATACTCTTCGTGAAAAAACACAGAACATGACAGGGCAGGATTCTGTGCAGGTCTGGAGGGACTAAAAGAAAGAAAATTAGCAGGTTAAGGACCTAATTTCTCCTTCTTTATCGTCCCTCCAGACCGCCACAGAAACTGATGGGACGTACCGAAGGGCTGCCACAAAAACGCACTCACCGAACACAGAGTCCCAGTAAACCTGAATGTCCACATGGAGAGAAGACCAAACTGCAGCTATACAGATATCACCCAGAGGCACCAGAGAAGACTCAGCCCAAGAGGCTGCCTGACCCCTAGTGGAATGAGCTTTGACAAATGCCGGAACAGACTTCTTTTGAAGAAGGTATGCCGAAGCAATAGCCTCCTTGATCCAGCACACAATGGTAGCCTTGGAAGCGCCGTCCCCCTTATGAGGACCCCCTTAAGAGGACAAAAGACAATCCAATTTCTGGAACTCCTGCTAACAGAAGAGCGAAGGACCCTATGGACATCCAACGTGTGCAACTGCCTCTGCTCCAAAAAGCCCTCCCAACTACCCAAGACTAGGAGGGCCACTGGTTGACATGAAAAGGCGATATCACCTTTGGCAGAAAGAGGGAACCAGCTGCAGCATGACTCGCTCCTGAAAGAAATCTAGGAAAAAGGTGGCTTACAAGAGAAAGCCTGTAATAAGCCTGCAATTCCGAAACGCATCTCGCAGACGGAATGGCCACCAATAAGGTTGCCTTAAGAGTAAGGTCCTTCAATGTACAGGAACCGAGAGGTTCAAACGGAGGACGAACGAGCACATAAAGAACAAGATTGAGGTTCTGGGCAAGAACCGTTGGCCAAATAGACCGTTGGAGCAATTTTGTAGCTCTCAGGAATCTAATCACATCTAGAGAAGAGGCCAACTGCCGACAATGCAAGAGACCATGAAAGGAAGGCAATGTGGCAAGCTTACAAAGGTCATTCTCAAGATTTATATGGGGGAATAAATCTCCTCGCTTGACTAAACAAATTTTGTGGGCTCCTCAAGGACAGGGAGGTAGAGCTGTCCCCAATTTAGCCTGGTATTATCAGGCACCTCAGTTGAGGTTTATTTTGGATTGGCTGATTGCAGGGGACAATCAGGGGGTGCAACTGGAGCAAAAATTTAGAGAGCAGCCCCTGAGGAAGTGGCTGTGGGCCTCTCATTCTACATGGGACAGACAAGAGGGGTGCTGAATCCCTTTGTTAGACATCTAATTGTAATGTGGGGCACTCTTCAGCGCAAGTGGGATAGAGAAAGTAGGACATCCACATTGGTGGCCCTTAGGGAAGAACCCACTTTTGAGGTGTGGCGAACCTCTGGAGTTTTTGTAAGATGGGAAAGGTTGGGAGTAAGGGCTTTCAGGGATATCTTACAGGGAGCTGGGATATTATCTTTTGCTACACTCCAGGAGAGATATTCTCTCTCAACTGGGGATTTTTTACAATATGTGCATCCTGGTCCAAGAAAATGCTTATAAAATCTTATCTAGATGGTACTATACTCCCGAGCACTTATTGTTTCCAATGAATGCTGGAGATGTGGTAGTGAGGGGGGATCATTTGTGCATATTTGGTGGACTTGTCCCCTTGTAGGCTCATATTGGATCATGGTAACAAGGTGTTTGACGAACTAGCTTGGAGAACCAGTGAAGCAGAATCCTCAAACTTACTTATTGGGATTAATGAATGAACGACCCCTATGATGGCAAAAACGCTTGCCTCACCTGGGACTTGGAAAGCACAAGTAGGGCACTTACTTCATATGGAATGTGTGGCTGCCAAACAACAGGGACATTACAAAATACACCAGAAAGACTGGGAATGGATTTTCAGGAAACACAATGGTTAACTGTTAGTTTGGGAAGGGGGGAGGGTTAGGTAACTGAAGTCTGGTCTAGATTATATTCTTGAGATAGTGGAGGGGGGGAGGCGAGTTTGGATGTAATAAACAATAATGATTTGTGGCTCATATCGTGAAACTTATGAGAAGGAGTGCCCCCGTCTTGTGTTGTAAATTGTTTTTTATTTTGGAATATGGGGGGGGGGGGGCAAATTGTAATGCACTGTAAAAACGCTAGAACAAGCTTGGTCCCTTTTTAAGGACACAGTCACCAAGGCGCAAAATCTACATATACCGCATATCAACAAAGGATCCAAGAGGAAAAAGAACAAAGAACCAGTGTGGCTCACTGTAGAGGTGAAGAAAGCGATCAGAGACAAGAAAACTTCATTTAAGGAACGGAAAAGGTAAAAAATGGACGAAAGCTGGAATAAGCACAAATAACATCAACACAGGTGCCATAAGGCAGTAAAAGGGGCCAAAAGAGACTACAAGGAAAAAATAGCCAAGGAGGTGAAAAACTTCAAGCCGTTCTTTCAATACATTAAGGGCAAACGACCCACGAAGGAAGCGGTGGGACTGTTGGATGACCAAGGAATAAAGGGAGTGCTAAAGGAAGATAAAGAAATTGCCGACAAACTGAACACATTTTTTGCATCTGTATTTACCGAAGAGGATATACGAAACATACCAGAACCCATCAGGCTCTATGCTGGAAACGAAGACGGGAAACTGACAGGGCTGACGGTCAGTCTAGAATAATAATAATAACAACTTTATTTTTGTATACCGCAATACCACAGCAGTTCAGAATGGTTTACAGAGGAAGAGACTGTACACAGACAGCGATGTTACAGAAAAGACTTTCAAATTACATTAGCAAGTCAAGAGTAGTCGGGTATATCCGGAGGCATATCACAGATACAAGAAGGCAGGAAGGGAGTCAGAGAAATTTATCAAAGAGACAGGTTTTAATTGATTTCCTGTAGGTTTGGTAGGAGGGTGCATTTGAAATGAGGGTGGTTAGACATTTATTCTATTTGCCTGCTTGGAATGGCAGAGACCTATAAAGGAATCTCTTGTAGATACAGCCCTTCAAGGATGGGAAGGCAAATAGGTAGGCACTACGTGTGCAGGTGGTGCCTGGAAACTCAAAATGGTGCTACAGATAGATTGGGGATGAACCTGTTAAGGTTTTGATAGAAGAGGTACACAGGCAGATTGATAGGCTAAAGAACAATAAATCCCCGGGACCGGATGGCATCCATCCGAGGGTCATCAAGGAACTGAAAGGGACCATAGCTGAACTGCTTCAACTAATAGCCAACTAATAGCCAACCTGTCGATCAAATCGGGAAAAGATTCCGGAAGACTGGAAGATGGCGAATGTTACACCAATCTTCAAAAAGGGTTCGAGGGGAGATCCGGGAAACTACAGACCGGTGAGTCTGACCTCGGTACCAGGAAAGATGGTAGAGGCGCTGATAAAGGACTGCATCATTGATCACCTTGACGGACACAACCTAATGAGGACCAGCCAGCATGGTTTCAGCAAAGGCAGATCTTGTCTGACAAACTTGCTGCACTTCTTCGAGGGAGTAAACAGGCAGATAGACAAGGGCGACCCAGTCGATATTGTTTATCTGGATTTTCAGAAGGCGCTCGACAAGGTTCCACATGAACGACTCATGGAATTGAGGGTGAAATACTCACGTGGATTAAAAACTGGCTGGAGCATAGAAAACAGAGAGTGGGGGTAAATGGACAATACTCGGACTGGAAGAGCGTCAACAGTGGGGTGCCGCAGGGCTTGGTGCTTGGACCCGTGCTCTTCAACATCTTTATAAACGATCTGGACATTGGTACGATGAGTGAGGTGATTAAATTTACAGACGATACGAAGTTATTCAGAGTAGTGAAGACACAGGGGAATTGTGAAGATCTGCAACGTGACATAATCAAGCTTGAGAAATGGGCATTGACATGGCAAATGAGGTTCAACGTGGATAAGTAAAAAGTGATGCATGTCAGTAACAGAAATCTCATGCAAAAATACAAGATGTCTGGAGCGGTACTTGGAGAGACCTCCCAGGAAAGAGACTTGGGAGTTCTGATCGACAAGTCAATGAAGCTGTCTGCGTAATGTGCGGCAGCGGCGAAAAGGGCGAACAGAATGCTAGGAATGATTAAAAAGGGGATCACAAAAAGATCGGAGAAGGTTATCATGCCACTGTACTGGGCCATGATGCGCCCTCACCTGGAGTACTGCGTCCAGCACTGGTCGCCGTACATGAAGAAGGACAAGGTACTACTCGAAAGGGTTCAGAGAAGAGCAACTAAGATGATTAAGGGGCTGGAGGAGTTGCCGTACAGTGAAAGATTAGAGAAACTGGGCCTTTTCTCCCTCAAGCAGAGGAGATTGAGAGGGGACATGATCGAAACATTCAAGGTACTGAAGGGAATAGACTTAGTAGATAAGGACAGGTTGTTAACCCTCTCCAAGGTAGGGAGAACGAGAGGGCACTCTCTAAAGTTGAAAGGGGATAGATTCCGTACAAACGTAAGGAAATTCTTCACCCAGAGAGTGGTGGAAAACTAGAATGCTCTTCCAGAGTCTGTTATAGGGAAAAACACCCTCCAGGGTTTCAAGACAAAGTTGGACAAGTTCCTGCTAAACTGGAATGTACTCAGGTGAGGCTGGACTCATTTAGAGCACCGGTCTTTGACTTGAGGGCCGCCGTGTGAGCGGACTGCAGGGCAGGATGGACCACTGGTCTGACCCAACAGCGACAATTCTTATGTTCTTTGTATTTGATGTGTCTTATTTTCTGTACGGATGGCGATTTAACACTGAAAATCTTTTAATAAGCATTTATTGATAAAAAAATAAAATAATGAAGAAAACAAGGTAAAAAGAAAAAGTGAAAGGCACCAAAAGGCAAAAAAACATTTGAAGTGCTGATGAGAGACTGAAAAGGCAACCTCTCTACTCTGTGAAAACAGACAGACTGCTGATCCACATCTGAGCATCAGGAGGGAATGTTCCTTCGCATGCGAGGTAGAGTCTGCCTCAAAGATTTAAAGTGACAGTGCACTATGGTAGTGTCTACATCAGGCTCCAAGGATGGCATCACACACATGGGAATATTATGCCTGCTTGTCTTGGATAACATAGGGATTTTGTTTACAGCTATCCATAGATTTTTTCCTATATTTTATATTCCTCGACCCTAACCCTCAACGTATCTAGTCTGGTCATTATAGAAAGAGTGTTGGGCTGGGGGAAATATTCCTTACAGAACCCTGCAATCATGGACCATGAAATCAACAACTATTACCTCTGAGAGATAACCAGGACTCCCTCCTCCAAGTATTACAAATGCTTCCTCTGCAGTAGTTGACCCAGTAGAAGACTCAAGCTGGAGATCTTCTACATGGCAGTGCATTGCTTATGAACCATAAAGCTAGCCCCTCCAAATTTCTGAAACACATGGCTCTCTACTTTTTCTATTTATTTAAATAAATAACAGCTATTCCTGTTCTCTTCATAAAACTACTAACTAAAAAAACAACAACAAAGCACAGTTCTATGATAGATTTCCAGCTGATTTCTATAAACAATGTTCTTACTTGCATATATCTGTAGAGTCCTGTGTTCCTAATGAGTATAGTGAAGAGCCTATTCTATTATAATCATCTGCTGTATCTGAAAAGAGAACAAAATGAATGGTTAATATTCAGGTTATTTTTCTTACTTGTACAAAAACTATTTAAGGTAACCCCACCATTTAAAAACCTAAAAATGTACCGTGCAAACATGCCCACTGAACATACTTGAAAAAAATCAATGTTGTTTTTCTTCTCTTATATGCATTTATCTAAAATAAATCATTTTAGGTAGCTATGCCTATTGGTGAAATGAAAGTACTAGCTATTGTTTCTGTGTTTTGGTTTAAAATTACTAATTGAATATTCAAAGCACCTTCTTTTTAAGGTATTCACCAGCAGAGAAAACAATTCATATGTAGTATCTATTCTAGAAAGAAAAGTGTGTGTTTATTTTCCTTTTCAGAATACTAGTGTAACAGCTTAGATATATGGTAAAGTTAGGTATGAGCACTTATGCTAGCCAAAGAGTGCTATTTTTTTCACCTACAAGATGTGGGTAAATTATAATATTCTATAATGTATTTATGTAATTGACTCTCATACATTCACCTTCAAAATATGCATCATCACATTTAGGCACCAGTTTATAAAATAGCATGTAGCTGGAACTTTGGCATTTATGAATGTGTGCACCTAAATATTTGCGCTCACTTTATAGAATTACCTCCTTAGTGGGTAATTCTATGAAGGGGCATCTATTTTCAAGTGTCAAGAAGGCAACTACCGTATTTTCACGCAGATAACGCGCACACGGGTATAGCGCGCAGAAACCACGATTTTATGTATAAAAACTTTTGTATACCGCGCTCACGGGTATAACGCGCATGCTGCCCGACTGTCCTTTCGCCCGCCCCGACTCTCCTCTGGCCACCCCGACTCTCCTTTCGCCCTCCCCGACTCTCCATGCGCTGTCCCGACTCTCTGTTTACCCGCCCTGCCCTGCCCCCCCCCCCCCGGCAGGACCACTCGCACCCCCACCCCGAAGGACCGCCGACTCCCCGACAATATCGGGCCAGAAGGGAGCCCAAACCCTCCTGGCCACGGTGACCCCCAACCCCCACCCCGCACTACATTACGGGCAGGAGGGATCCCAGGCCCTCCTGCCCTCGACGCAAACCCCCCTGCCTCCAACGACCGCCCCCCCCCCCCCCAAGAACCTCCGACCGCCCCCTCATAAATGCTTTTATTAGAAGCTTATGGCTTGCCCACTAAATATCCTCCCTTCTGGAAGACACAGCAGAGAGTCTAATAAGAGCCCACGAGAAGAGACTGTGCAGCGAACTCAAATGAGTTACTGTGTTCAGGTTTCAGCTGTGTCAGCGGCACGGAAAGTTACTGCCATCACTTATCTGTATTGATTGCTGCAGGGAAGGGCTGAATCGGGCTGTTGTGATGACAATATCTCATTCCGGCGCGTGTACACACACGCACGCAAAAATGGACACACGGGTAACCCTGAGTTAGGCATGAGCACTATAAAGACATGAGCACTATAAAGACAATGAGTTAGGCATGAGCACTATAAAGACCCGCGACCCCCCTGGCCGACCCCCACGACACCCCCACCCGCCTTCCCCGTACCTTTGTGTAGTTGGGACAGACGGGAGCCAAAACCGCCTGTCCGGCAGGCAGCCAACGACGGAATGAGGCCGGATTGGCCCATCCGTCCCAAAGCTCCGCCTACTGGTGGGGCCTAAGGCGCGTGGGCCAATCAGAATAGGCCCTGGAGCCTTAGGTCCCACCTGGGGGCGCGGCCTGAGGCACATGGTCGGGTTGGGCCCATGTGCCTCAGGCGTGAAAATACGGTAATTAGAACCTATTCTATAAAGGGAAGTAGATACCTGTACATGTGAAATATTTTTAAATTTATTCAGAACTATTACAGAGAGATATTCAAGGTACACAACAGGAAATATCTGACAATTCTATTCATTTTTGTTCTAAATTCAATCTTTGGTCCCACCTCAAAGAGTTGTTCACTCACCTAGATACACAATTCTCTGAGGTCTTTATATGAATGCATTTATACCTGCTTAGAACAGAAGTTTGGTCAATGTTCCTCTGACACAAATTGTTCCTATGATTTTTTAATGGGAAAAAAAAGTATTTTTTTCCTCCCATAGGAAGCAACTCACATCGCCCTTTTACTTTCAAATTCTATTGAAATTGGGGGACAAAACCTCTACATGAGATATACATTTGATGTAAATCTCAATGAATATAAAAATGCCTCTACTCTTTTATAAATACTATAGGAGATACTAAGCCTACCACAGCATGCTCTTTCATCTCAGATTCAGAGGAGCTGACAGAAAGCAAGTCAGAAATTGAGTAGACTCAGTTAACCAGAGTTTGCATCTTTCTGCTATTTAAAAACTGTATAGGCATATAACTTGTCAACAGAGGCAAAAAATGGCCATCACTCTGTGTTACTGGCTACTGGCTCCTTCCAGAAGGTAGCAAGAAGCATGACTAGCATCACTCAGTCAGTATTCTGTCTTTAAATATATCAGCTCCTTTCTAGAGGTCAAGTACGCCTATGTACACAACTATATTCAGTACCACTATAAAGGGCATGAAAGGTGAAAGAAGAAAGTAGAGAGTTGCGCGGGGACAGAAATCCTACCCGTCCCCGCCAAAGTCCCACCCGTCCCCGTGAGGACTCCAACCCGTCCCCACGAGGAATCCCTCCGTCCCCACCTGTCCCCGCGAGGAATCCCCTCCGTCCCCGCCCGTCCCCATGAGGAATCCCCTCCGTTCCCGCCCGTCCCTATAAACTTCAGAAATAGATATTTCATTTAATTATGCTACTGAATTAAAGGCTCTGGTAGAAACCCATTTAAAAATAAGCAAAAAGACTTTATTAATTTGGAAATATTAATTGGAAAGAATACATACTTTGTAAACGGGTTTCTACCAGAACCTCTAATGCAAAAAAAAAAAAAAGAAATATAATTTTTTTCCTAACTTTTGTTGCCTTGTTTCTGCTTTCCTCATGTTTGCATTCAATTCCTTCCATCCACTATCTCTCTTCTCTCTGCATCTTCCATTTGCTCTATTACTGTGCCTCTCCCTTTCTCCCCCCTTCCAAATTGGTCTGGCACCCATCTTTTTCCCTCCGCTCCCCCCCATAGTCTGGCACCTCTGTCTTCTTCCCTGCCAGCGTCTTCTCCCCACTCCCTCTTCCCCATTTCCTTTCAGTGTCCTTCTCCCCCCCCATCTTCCCCATGTCCTGTCAGGCAGCATCCTTCTCCCCCTCTGCCTTCCCCATGTCCTTTCAGCGTCCTTCTCCCCCCTCTGTCTTCCCCATGTCCTTTCAGCGGCCTTCTCCACCCCTGTTTTCCCCATGTCCTTTCAGCAGCCTTCTCCACCCCTTTGTCTTCCCCAGTGCTTTCAGGGTCCTTCTCCCCCCCCATCTTCCCCATGTCCTGTCAGGCAGCATCCTTCTCCCCCTCTGCCTTCCCCATGTCCTTTCAGCGTCCTTCTCCCCCCTCTGTCTTCCCCATGTCCTTTCAGCGGCCTTCTCCACCCCTGTTTTCCCCATGTCCTTTCAGCAGCCTTCTCCACCCCTTTGTCTTCCCCAGTGCTTTCAGGGTCCTTCTCCCCCCTCTGTCTTCCCCATGTGCTTTCAGCATCCTTCCCCCCTCCTCCCGTTTTCCCCATGTCCTTTCAGCGTCCTTCTCCACCCCTTTGTCTTCCCCAGTGCTTTCAGCGGCCTTCTCCCCCCTCAGTTTTACCCATTTCCCTTAAGCGTCTTTTCTTCTCCACTCCACCTTTCCTCTCTCCCTGCCCCTTACCTTTGTGGCACTTCCACACCCGATCGACAACAGAACAGGCTCGGTCGGACAAATCTCCCTGACCTGTAGCCGCAAATTTAAATTACCTTCTTACAGAAGCTGCTGTAAGAGGTAATTTAGAGTTGCGGCTACAGGGAAGGGAGGTTTGTCGGCCGGTCCTGTTGTCGGTCGATCGGGGGACCTGACCGGCTGTGCACACTCCCCGGGGCGCACCGCCCCCCCTCCTCTTTCGTACGCCATTGCCTTCTTCCTACCTGCCCTGCTGCACACAGCCGACTGGAAGTCTTCCCGAGGTCAGTGCTGACGTCGGAGGAAGGGAGGGCTTTGCTTAAGCCCTCCCTCCGACGTCAGCGCTGACATCGGGAAGACTTCCGTTCGGCTGTGTGCTGCGGCAGGGCAGGTAAGGAGAAGACTAGCCTCGTGGCTCGAGTGCACTGCGATCCAACCCCGCAGGAATCCCGCGACCCTCGGAGGCGTCCCCACGGGATCCCTGCGACCCTAGGGGGCGTCCCCACAGGATCCCCGTGACCCAAGGGGGGAACCCGCGGGATTCCCGCCATCCCCATTCCCGTGCAGCTCTCTAAAAGAAAGGACAATAGTCTGCCTGATATGGTACATATGCCTGGAACAAACTGCCTGACTGAGTATGTCAAGCTCCGTCTCTGGCAGTATTCAAATCCAGACTCAAAAGCCCACTTCTTTGAAAATGCTTTCAATACCAAACTCCAACCTACCTGCTAAACACCAATATCTGTCTTATCACTCCCTCTGCCAATTTCCCCACTTGAGCACTATGTATAGATGCACCTTCTTGTCCAGTTTGACTTCCTTGACTAGATTGTAAGCTCTTGTGAGAAGGGATTGTCTCTTCTATGTTTTGATGTATAGTGCTGCTTATGTCTAGTAGTGCTATAGAAATGATAAGTAGTACGTAGTAGTAGAAATACAATCAGCTGTATAAACTATAATCACAATCTGAGCATTCAGGTCTACTGTAGTCATCACTTATTGGTGACAGATGAAGTTGCCGGCTTTCTACTTCCTGCCAAAGTGCTCATATATAAAGGTGAAGAGAATCCAACCACATTCCATCCTAGCCTCATACATGCTTAGGATCCAAGAGTCAGCATTATATACTGGTCATCCTCTGTATTTATTGAATTTGCTTATACCTTATCTTCCTGCAAGATCTCTTTGTTCTTCTGATGCCAACTTTCTAGTTGTTCCCTCTTAGAAAATTAGAATTTGACTCATCTTGTACAATGGCTTTCAGTTGTGTGGCCCCGAGTTTATGGAATCAACTTCCTTCTTCCTTATAGTCTGACCCTTCTTATATTAGATTTATATCATCATTGAAGACACTGCTTTTTAAGAGAGCCTTTTCTTTGCAATGCTATTTATTATGTTCATATTGTCTTCTGGTATATGACTATAGTGTACTGATTACAATTGTTATGGAAAAATTATGTTCTTACCTGTTAATTTTCTTTCCCTTAGACACAGCAGATGAATCCAGAGACCAATGGGATAGCAAACATCTACCAGCAGGCGGAGATAGAGAAACTGATTAACAGGTGGTCCTATTGGCTGGCACTCCTCCTGTATCTCCAGTATAGCTCCTTGCCCAAGCATCCATAACTATCAATAGGCATAGCAGGTAAAAAACTTCTTTCCCATAACAAATCTCAAAAGGCAATAATACAGAATACAACCCTCAATAACAACAAACTTCGAAAGTTGGAAAAGAAAAAAAACGACAGACAATATCCAGAAAGGGTGGGGCTCTGGATTCATCTGCTGCGTCTAAGGGAAAGAAAATTAACAGGTAAGAACATAATTTTTCCTTCCCTAGCAACAGCAGCAGATGAATCCAGAGACCAATGGGATGTAGCAAAGCAATCCTCAATCTGGGTGGGAAGCAAATGCCGCCTCCACAACAACCAAAGCACTAAATGCATCTACCGCATGCGCCCCCACATCCAACCAGTAATGCTGAGAGAAAGCACTCTCGAAAGACCAAGTAGCTGCGAGACAAAACTCCTCCAAGGAAAAAACCTCTGGACCGAGTCCAAGAAGTAGCCATCGCTCCGGCGGAATGGTCATGAAGTTCTTTCGCCAACCGCTTCTCTGCCATCAAGCAAGCGTAAAGAATGTCCTCCTGGACCCATCGAGCTATGGAGGCTTTGGATGCCGCCATATGTTTGAGGCGTCTCGTGAAGAATACAAAAAGGTGATCTAAACAACTAAAAGTCATTAGAAACCTAGCTCGCTGAGAACACTACACACTTTCAAAAAATGCAGTGAATAAAAGCACGTCTCCCCATTTCATCTCCCAGGAAGAAGGAAGGAAAAGTGAGAGCGGCATAAAAGAAAGGATGACACCTCGTTAGAAAGAAATGGAGGTACCAACTAAACTGACACCCCAGATTTTGCAAATCAGAAATAGGAATCCTTGCCAAATAAAGCCTGCAACTCAGAAAACCGCCGAGCTGAAGCCACGGCCACAAGAAACCCCGTGTTCAATAGAACAGCTCTTTAGAGTATCAAAAGACAAGGATGAAATGAAGCCTTCGGTAAACTGCGAAGAAGTACCTTAAGACTGTACTCCAGACCGGGCTTTCTAAGAGGTATATGAATATACCGTACTCCATTTAGGAACTGAACTACATGAAGCTGAGAAGGAAGTGAAGAGCAATATACCTAGCCCTTGTAACAAGCTAAGAATGGCACTTGAAGCTGAAGGGAATTGAACGCTAAGCCCTCGGCAATACACTTGTGTCAAAAAAGAACTCTGTAAGGATGCAAATGTGGAGAAGTACCCAAGAAAGGAAAAACCTCCAAAAGGAAGCAGAAGCCTCCGGTGAAGACGTCTGCATCGCTTGGACAAGAGAAGAAACAACCTGCTTCGCATAATCCTTACACGTCAGCCATGACTTTTCAAAAGCTAGGTCGCAATACCAAAGTAGTACGAATATCCATGTTGATCGGACCCTAGGTGAGCAAATCCTGAGATACCAGGAAATTCAACAGTCCGGCTGTCAAAAGACTCAACAGAACCGCATAGCAAGGATGGCGCAGATAATCCATAGATTCTACAAATACTGTGCCCTGAAAGCAAGCTTGAGATGGCATATCCAAGCCATCATCAGGCAGGAGAAAACACCGAAAAAAAAGAAAAAAACAGAGGCGAGAAAGAAGCCACGCTGCTACCCCCTCCGACTCCCACTCCCTGTGCCCGCCGAAGAAGCTAGGAAGCTTAGAATTTTGAGACGAGGCCATGAGGTCTAGTTCCAGGAGATCTCACTTCCATAAAAAGAGCTGTAACGCCTGAGCCAAAATTCTCAATATCCAGGATGTTGAAGATTTCACTATTACTAACATTTACACTTTCTAGGGCGTACACGGCGCTGTACACTGTAATATACAATAAATGGGCCATGCTCAGATTTCACGGAGAGAAAGTCTATCCAAACTCTTTTCCTGACCCATAAAATGATCTGCCACAGAAGAGGAAGATGAGGGTCCACCCACAAGTAGAACCACAACTATACCTGCCAACTGAGTACATCACCTACTGCCCAGGCTGTAGAGAAATACCCCCATCATAATACTGACTGAAGAATGGTCTGAAGCTCCAGAAACGGTAGCCCGACCATGCTCCAGAGTAGAAGAATGAACAAGTACTGAGTTGCTTCTTAAGACCAGACTCCTGGAGCTGAGGATGGAAGGCACCGAGCCTCCCAACCCGACAGCCTGGGATATTTGGTGACCATGAGCTAGTCCAGCAAAGACCGAGGCATGCCCTTGAAAAGAGAAATCTCGCTGAGCCACCAAATCATATAGAGCGATGCATGAGGAGCCTATCAAATAATTGGAGCCCTGAGATACCGGGAACCACCGGAACAAAAGCGACTGCTGTAGCGTTATAATGGGAAAGCAAGCTGAAGTTCCCAGTGGAGTCAGCAACATGGATCCTAGAACCTGTACAGAATCCCATACTCTTGGTCATGGTGACCGAAGAAGAATGCAAACCTGAGACTGTGACTCATCGCCCTAGTCTCTGGGAAGAAACACATTTCTCTCCTATATGAATAAAAACATCTCCCCGATATACCTATAAATAGTACAGGAGAAAAGAGCGCTGTGCAAATATGAAGATTCACGTCCAAAGAACTGAGGAAAAGAAACCACCCTTTTCATGTCAGTCAAATGGCCCGACTGGAAAACGTCCAAATCAGTCAGTCAAGAAGAAATAAGGTGAATCGCCTGGTAGCGCCAAAATGGTACCACTGCCCACATTTTCTAAAATGTTCGTGAAGCCTTGGGTAGGCGAAATGGCATGTGCCAAAACCAGAAGCGCTGCTCCAAGAGAGGCAAGCAAACCTAGTGCCGATTCAGAGTCCATAGTGAAAATGTAAATATTCTCCCAGTTTTTCTGCAGAATATGTGTAACCCTGAGAACCTAATTCAGCAGAATGGGATCCAGCCTGCCCAATGCCCCCGTCTTGGGCACCATGCAGTAAGTGGAACAATGTCCCTTAGTTCCCGAAGAACTACAAGAACTGCTCTGAGGACCAGTAATACTTAAAAGGGAAACACAAAACATAGAGACTCCAAGAACGAACTGGAAACCTGAGGAGGATGCAAAGTTGCAAGCATCCTGAAAAATGTTCACAGCCCCCTGACCTGACATTATAGTGTCTTCTCCCTCATGAGAAAGCCTGAAGAGTCATTGGAAGAAGTCAAGATCCCCTCAGAATGAAGTGCATAAGGTCATGGAATGGCAGGAATAGAACTGTAGGATCTGTAAGAAGAAAGAAATTCTCCTAGGAAAAATCAAGTTTCGCAATGTAAAGAAGAGTATACTGGAACCATGAAAACAGTACGAACTCCATGCAACATGAGCGAAATACGTATGTCCATTAAAGTGAATACGTACTAGACGCAATCAAGATGCTGCATCTATCGTCCCGTGGAAAACAACAGCATCGCTAATGAGAGCTTCAGGGATGAGGCTAACAGCCACATAGCGCACGCTCCTCCGCGGGTTTGATAGAATAAGTAACAGGCTCCTGGTTAGAAGGAGCTGCACAGCCCTTCCGTCTGGTCGAGGGGTCCGTCTAGCATGTGCCATGAGAAGATGGCGACGGGAGAAACCAGCGTGATAAGAATGGAAATCTGAAGTCCAAGCCCTCTCAGAAATAGAGAAAGAGTCCTGGCCGCAGGAAGATGCGAAGTGTCATTATGCCCATAGAGACAGCCCGAACTTGGAAACTGTTAGTACTACTTTTAGACATATATATCCTATGCCACTACTAGACACATGCGACGCAGCACAGAGGCTCAAATAAGAAGGACAGTTACCAACAGATAAAGGCTCAATCTGCAGGGACCCCAAGAGAGACAATGAGATACTCGTGTGACATACAGGGCACTATCTTACTGCTGATCTCACTGTGCCGCGAGGTGCCGTATGTCGACCTAGTCCGGAGACAAACCAAGACTGGGTGACCTAGCACAGGTCAGAGTCTCTCTGGTAATCCCCTTGAGTGCTAACCCCAGAGTCCGATTAAACTAGCAGCTTCCTTCAAGGGAATACAGCAGGAACACAGCCATAGACATATAAATCTGCCTAAGCTTGTCCCAAAGCTGGTGAAACACGAACAACCTATCTGAACCGGAAAGGAGAGAAGCCGCGCATACCCTGACCAAAGTCAGCTGTAAATAAATTACTGGAATGCTGCAGCTCTCCTGCCATCGCCGGAGATCCAAGCGCATGCCTGATTCTCACTGACACGTGGCCGCTGCATCAACGCTCCTAGAAACATAGTCGGATTCAAGCCCCGCAAAATTTACCCTGCCGCGGCCTGCATAGATAGAAAATCAGCCTTGGGGAATAACCAGAAGAATGGTGCGGTGCTGCCCACAGCGCCAGAAAAATCATGTCCCATCTCATGCGCGCTGCTATAAACCGGCATCTGCACAATCAGCTGCACATGGCCGTGAAAAACACCGACGAAAGAGAGCCTCAGAATAAACAGGACTACTACTGCTGCACTGAAACCCAACAAGGAGAACAAGTGTGAGCATGAAATCACACAGCTACTGCCGCGCTGTAACCAACAAGGAAACCAAGCGCGTGCATGCAAAGAGCGGGAAAGTCCCAGCTCCCTCAATGGATTTCTAGTCATAAAACTTAGCCTCAATAAAATATCCATTCCTTAAATGTACAATGACCGAACCCACAGTACTAAGACTCCCAAACAGAACCTGAAGTTCAAACAACAGTAAAAACCAGACATACTCACAAGCTTGTTGTTAGGGCCGGTTGAAGCCAGTTAGAGCTAGTAGTGCAGCAATAACAGGGCAGAATGTAGCAACTGTGGTCTCTTTTTTTTTTTTTAAACAGAGAAGGGAAAGAAGAAAAAATTGAGACCCAGTCAGACCCTCTAGCAATGGAGGGAGGGTGAGGCAGGGACCTGGGGGGGCCCAGGTGTAACCCCTAAAGCCGGCACCGTTCAGCCGGACACCCCTGTCTCACTGAAGAGAAAATCTCAACAGGAGAAATAGCATTGCCAGCTCACTGAAGAGAAACCTCAACAGGAGAAACAGAATGGCAGTCTCACTGAAGAGAAACTTCAACAAGAGAAAATAATTTTCCAGTCACAGCCAGAATTCAGGAGCTAGTTGAATAGCGACCATTTCCTGCTGGGAGATAGAGAATACTGGAGATATAGGAGGAGTGCCAGCCAATAGGACCACATGTTAATCAGTTTCTCTATCTCTGCCTGCTGGTAGATGTGTGCTATCCCATTGGTCTCTGGATTCATCTGCTGCTGTTGCTAGGGAAACTATACATTTTCTTTCCCCACATGTCCTGCTAGTTTATTGTTTGTCTAGTAATTTTATGGCATCTTATTTTCAACTACCTTTTTACCACATTGCACCTTATTTCTGTGTAAATAACAAGAACAATAGTTATCTTCCGGCTACATCTCCCTTTCTTCATAGCTTCTGTCTCTGTATGGCAATATAATTATACCCATTCTTCCAAAAGTTCTGATAAAAACACTTCTGTGCTGATGAAAAGATGGTTTAATTCAGGAGAGAACGCACGGGAAGCCTTCCCTGGTCTTTGTACCAGGGAAGGTTAGACAAGATGTTTATTATGTGCCACCATATTACCAGGCTAGAAACAATTGATACCTTAGTAAATGCACACACAGCAAAATATTTACCGGAAGTATCAGCAAAAGCTATAATAAAATATGAACAAAAATTCAAATGTCTAGTACACATTTTAGTATACTACTTATGTATAGCTTACGATACTCAGTTCATATTTTTTCTGTATTGATATATGCAAAAATTTCAATAAATAAACCTTGACTAAAACAAAATAACCAACAAAATGATAAAATCTGAAAGACTATTGGCAAAAATATGAAGGACTATCATTTGATTACAAGCTGAAAATGAAGATGCAGATTAACACTGTGGTCTTGGTAAGAAAATAGATCTCAACACTTATCAGAATGAACATTACCAATGTACAGAACTGAAACATACTTTTGTGTGACCTTGTCATTTTGTCAGACTTCAGAGATGCATCTTTGACTCGGTTGTGGTACTCTACAAGAAATGTCCTCTCATGTTCAAAGAAATCATCTACATCCTAATGGAGAAAGGATATAGGTCACCACATATTACTCAATTATTGATTGCTTGTGATCTCCAACTGTCCCCCCATTTTAAAAACATAGTCAGGTGAAAAAATTAGGACACCCCATGAAATATTCAGTTCTTTCTTTTTTTTAGTTCAATCTGTTTATTAAGTACAGTATTTCAAATATACAAAGAACAGTAAACAGAACTATCAGGAAATATCAAAACCACAATCAAATTAAGTGTTAGACATGTCATGAAAGTAAAGAATATTATGGTGACAATGTTAAATTACAGTTTTGTGCAGTTATAAAATCGTCAATGGGTGCCCATAGTTGATTCTGTGGGTGATGTAGTAGAGGATAACGTTTCTCAATCACATATTGTTCGAAGCGTTTGAATAAGCATACCGAGTTCCACCAGAAGGGATAGTTGAGCTTAGAAGCTGATTTCCAATAGATATCAGCAAATCAATTAGTTTTGGTTTACATTTGGAATTTTCAAAACAGGTATTTAAGGAACACAATATAATGATATCATATGATATATCAGCAGTACAGTTTGTGATCACTTTAATGGTGGACCATATAGATTCCCAGAAGGGGCAAACAGCCTCATATTCAAAAAGCATATGAGGCAAATCACTCTCAACCGAGAGACAGTGCCAGCACTTATCATTATCTCTAAGTGCAGTTTTTTTCATATGCGAGGGGGTCCAGGTGACTGTCCATATAAGAAAATAAAGGGACTGTGATAAGCTAGCTGACAGGAGAGGTCTGCTCGTTTTTGTCAAAAATGTATTCCATTTAGAATGTGTTAAAGAGACATTTAGATTTTTGGACCATATATCTTCTGCACCCACAAAATAGTCCCGTAGGAGCTTATAGTATATTGATATAGCTTTACCTTTCTTTTTGACCTTGGTGCACCAATTATTCATACAAGCAGTTAACGATAAAGCACAGTTACTTACCGTAACAGGTGTTATCCAGGGACAGCAGGCATATATTCTCACATGTGGGTGACGTCATCTACGGAGCCCCGATGCGGAAGCATTTTCAAGCAAACTTGATTGAAGATTTAAGTTTGCTCTGCTGCTCCACGCATGCGTGCCTTCCTGCTTCACTAGGGGGCGCATCCCCTCGTGGTCTCCAGTTCACTTAACTAGCAAAGAAGCCAACCTCGGGGAGGTGGGCGGGTTGTGAGAATATATGCCTGCTGTCCCTGGATAACACCTGTTACGGTAAGTAACTGTGCTTTATCCCAGGACAAGCAGGCATGATATTCTCACATGTGGGTGACCTCCAAGCTAACTGAAAAGGGATGGAGGGAAGTTGGCAATTTAAGCAAATAGATTTCGCAAAACCGATTGGCCGAACCGGCCATCGCTCCTGGACAGTGAGTCCAGACAGTAATGGGAGGTGAAAGTATGAACCGAAGACCACGTGGCAACCTTGCAGATTTCCTCAATAGGTGTGGACCTGAGGAACGCTACGGAGGCTGCCATCGCTCGGACCTTGTGTCCCGTTACTCGACCATGCAGTGCGAGACCAGCCTGAGCGTAGCAGAAGGAGATGCAATCGGCCAGCCAGTTGGACAAGGTGCGCTTGGAGACTGGGTGACCTAACCGGTTTGGGTCAAAGGACAAAAACAGTTGTGGGACTTTCCGGTGTGGTTGAGTGCGTTGGAGGTAGAAGGCCAACGCTCTCTTACAGTCAAGAGTGTGGAGCGCCACTTCTCCTGGATGAGAGTGGGGCTTGGGAAAAAACACAGGTAAGACAATGGACTGATTGAGATGAAAATCAGACACTACTTTAGGTAAGAACTTTGGATGAGTGCGGAGTACCACCTTGTCATGATGGAATACCGTGAAGGGTGGGTCCGCCACTAGAGCTTGTAGCTCACTAACCCGCCGAGCGGAAGTGAGCGCAAGCAGGAAAATCACCTTCCAAGTGAGGAATTTTGGATGGCATTTGTCTAGGGCACAGGTGTCAAAGTCGGTCCTCGAGGGCCGGAATCCAGTCGGGTTTTCAGGATTTCCCCAATGAATATGCATGAGATCTATGTGCATGCACTGCTTTCAATGCATATTCATTGGGGAAATCCTGAAAACCCGACTGGATTACGGCCCTCGAGGAGGGACTTTGACACCCCTGGTCTAGGGGCTCAAATGGAGGTTTCATTAGTTGAGCCAGAACCACGTTAAGGTCCCAAACCACCGGAGGAGGTTTGAGAGGAGGGTGGACATTCAGAAGACCCTTCATGAAGCGAGAGACTAGGGGGTGGAGCGAGAGGGCTTTCCCTTCCAGGGGCTGATGGAAGGCTGCAATCGCACTGAGGTGTACTCGAATGGAGTTGGTCTTTAGGCCGGAGTGAGATAATTGAAGTAAATAGTCAAGGACCAGGGGGACGGGGACCGACACCAGGTCCTGGCTGTGAGAGGAGCACCAGGCTGAGAATCTGGTCCACTTTTGGGAGTAGCAGGTTCTCGTTGAGGTCTTTCTAGAGGCCTCCAATATCTCCTTGACTGATTGAGACACGGGGAGAGAAGTCAGGGGGAAAGAAACCAAGCATTCAGATGAAGAGATTGAAGATTGGGATGTAACAGCGAACCCTGACCCTGTGATAGTAGAGAGGGAAACCGAGGCAGAGGCAGTGGATCTCTGACACTGAGTTGAAGTAGAAGGGAAAACCAAGGCTGGCATGGCCAGCGAGGAGCGATCAGGATCAGGGTGGCTTGTACTGTTTTCAGGTGGACGAGCGTCCGCAGGATCAGAGGAAACGGCGGGAACGCATATAGGAACCTTCCCTCCCAGTCGAGGAGGAAGGCGTCGGCCTCGAGCCGGTCCGGGGAGTACATCCGGGAGCAGAAGAGAGGCAGTTTGTGATTGTGGGGGGATGCGAACAGATCTATTTGAGGTGTCCCCCACTGTTTGAACACCTGTCGTAGGGTTTGAGAGTGCAGTGACCACTCGTGTGACTGGAGGAGGCGGCTGAGTCTGTCCGCCAGACAGTTTTGTTCTCCTTGTATGTACACCGCTCGAAGGAAGGTGTTGTTGGAGATTGCCCATTTCCAGAGGCGCAGGGCTTCCCGACAGAGGGACCAAGACCCTGTTCCTCCTTATTTGTTTACATAGTACATTACTACCTGGTTGTCGGTTCGGATGAGGACCACCCGGTCGTGGAGCAGATGCTGAAAAGCTACAGCTGCGAGATAGATAGCCCGGAGCTCTAGCATGTTGATGTGACAGCGGCGGTCTTCCGCTGACCACATCCCCTGCGTGCGTAGGCCGTCCAGATGAGCTCCCCAAGCGTACTCTGACGAGTCCGTGGTGAGTACCTTGCTGTGATGAGGGGCGAGGAAGAGTAAACCTTTGGAAAGATTTGAAGAGTCGGTCCACCAGCGGAGCGATCTTTGCAAGGAAGGAGTCACTGTCACGGGACGGTCGATCGGGTCCCGGTCTTGACGCCATTGAGAGGCCAGGGTCCATTGAGGTATTCTCAGATGGAGGCGGGCGAAGGGTGTGACATGAACGGTGGAGGCCATGTGGCCTAGGAGAGTCATCATCTGTCGGGCTGATACCGAGGTCAGCAGAGAGATCCTTCGACTCAGACTTACTAACGCCTCTAGGCGCAGAGGGGGGAGGAAGGAACGGAGGCGAACCGTATCCAGTGTGGCCCCGATGAACTGTAGGGACTGCGAGGGGCGTAGTTGGGATTTTGGGAAGTTTATTTCAAACCCCAGACTTTGTAGGTAGGTAATAGTCTGTTGGGTCGCTGAGATAACCCCTTCCCTGGACGGGGCTTTGATCAGCCAGTTGTCCAGGTAGGGGAATACCTGGAGGCCCTGGGAGCGTAAGGTTGCTGCGACCACCACAAGGCATTTGGTGAAGACCCGAGGTGATGATGCTAGGCCGAAGGGGAGGACTCGGTATTGTAGGTGCCAGTCCCCTACCTGAAAACGCAAGAACTTGCGGTGGGCGGGGTGTACTGGGACATGTGTGTACGCCTCCTTCAGATCGAGGGAGCAGAGCCAGTCGCCCTCGTCGATCAGGGGGTAGAGGGTCGGTAGGGAAAGCATCCAAAATTTTTCCCATACTAGAAATCTGTTGAGGCGTCTCAAGTCTAGCATTGGGCGTAGGTCTCCCGTTTATTTCGGTACCAGGAAGTAACGGGAGTAGAAGCCCTTCCCCCGTTGGTCGGGGGGAACCTCCTCAACTGCCCTGAGGCGAAGCAGGTCTCGAGCCTCGGAGAGGAGTAGGGGTAGCTGCGTCCGGTTGGGAGGGCAATTCCTTGAGGGGTTGTCTGGAGGAATGGCCCGAAAGTTGAGAGAGTATCCTGATGAGATCACGCCAAGGACCCATGCATCCGACGTGACTTGTTCCCAGCGAGGGTAAAAGGCTTTGAGGCGACCTCCGATGGGAAGGAGGCCTGGGACTATGGCAGAGGGGGCCCGCCCCCTTCCGCGAATCTCGTCAAAAGGACGGGGATGGTTTGGAGGCCGCAGGCGGTTGGGACTTGGGCATGGCCCGGTGGTGGGCTTGCGGCCGCCTGGGTGGAGGCCGCGAGAAGGGAGTGGTGGATTTTTGTGGGTAGCGGCGTGGAGGGGCCCTAAACGTCCTGGGCGCGGGCGGTTTAGGTTTTTGCCGGACGAGGGAGGCAAACGAGCGTTCGTGTTTGGAGAAGCGTTTTGTGGCCGCCTCGATCGTGTCATCGAACAGTTCTTTTCCCACGCAGGGTAGGTTAGCCAACCGGTCCTGTAAGTTGGGGTCCATGTCGACCAGGCGCAGCCAGGCTAGTCGGCGCATGGCGATAGCAAAGGCTGCCTCTCTGGAGGAGAGTTCGAAGTCATCGTAGGCCGCGTGGAATAGATGGAGGCGCAGGTTGGAGAGGGACTCTAAGAGCAGGCCAAATGCTCCTTGGCGGGAGGCCGGTAGGTCAGTCTCAAAGGCTCTCAATAGTCCAATGAGGTGTTTGAGGTAGGATGTGAAGGTGAAAGTGTAGCTTTGCACCCTAGAGGCCATCATGGCATTCTGATATAGTCTCCTGCCGAACTTGTCTAGGGTTCGGCCTTCTCGGCCTGGGGGGACCGCAGCTGAGACCTGGGATGGGTGGGCCTTTTTCAAGGAGGATTCTACTAGCAGCGACTGGTGGGAGAGCTGTGGTTGTTCGAATCCCGGGTAGGGTACTGTGCGGTACTTGGCCTCCATTTTGGAGGGTACGGCCGTGACCATGTAGGGGGTCTCCAGGTTCCTGAAGAAGGCCTGTTGGAGTACCGGGTTAGGCGGTAAGCGCAGGGACTCTCTGGGCTGTGATGGCATATTCCAGCTCCGCTAGGTATTCCTTAGAGTATCTGGAGTCGGACTGGAGGTCTAAGTCCAAAGCATGGCCCATGTCCTGGACAAAGCGAGTGAAGGATGGGCGAGATGTTCCCGAGGCCCCGTGCGGGGTCGGTGAACGAGACCTCCGTCGGGTGGAGAAGGATGGGGAGGCTTCCCTCGAGTATCGAGGTTCCTGCTCCGATCCACGCTCCGAGACCGGGGAAGTACTGTGAAAGTGTTCCGGGGTCGTAGATCTCCGACGTCTCGAGGAGCCCCTCGGAGACGATGTCGGGGTTGGAGGTACTGATCGATGTCGAATCGGTGACCTCGACCCGGACTCCCTCGGTGACAACCTGAAACCTCGGGTCGGAGTCCCGGTCTGAGGGGGAGTTCGGAGGATGCGCGGGTTGGAGAGTGATAACTCAGCCACCCTTAGCGGTCCCGTACGAGGTGTAGGTGAACGGCCTCGTAGAGTGGGGGAACCCCGGGCTTTCTTGGAGGTACGGCGGTTCGAGGTTTTAGCACTATGTTTTGCACCGCGGTGGTCTGCCTCGGGTGCCTCGGTGAGGAGTGCGAGGAGGATGGAATGCGGCGAAGCTTGCGCGCTTTTCTTCGAGGTGGCTCGACGCGAGGCTCAGGCTGGTCTGGCACATGCGGGGTCGAGGTCGAGGCCGGTTGCAAATGGGCCATTGCAGCGGACAGCTCCGACGAGATCATCGCTCGGAGTAGGTCCTGAAAAACGGGCACGGACAGCATCGAGGGCATGTCCACTGCCTCGGTGCACTCCACCAGGGGCGACCTCGTATCAGAGTATTCCCGTGTGGTGGAGGCACGGCCCGAAGGCTTGGAGGGCTTCGCCGGGGTTGTAAGCATGGGGCTTTCGCCATGCGTCGCCGGCGTCTCCGAGGCTGGTTTCTTTGCTGGTATAGAACCTGAAGAGGGAAGAGGGGACTTACCCGGAGCCGAGGTCTTCTGTTGTCCCAATGACTTCGGGTTCGAGTCTCGAGGTGATGCCGAGGTATTCGGGGCCGAGGTCAAGGCCGGGGCCAACCTCGAGGCCGAGGTAGAGGGTTAGTCCGGGGCGAAAAGATCCGCCATGCGGGCTTTCCTTTGACGGAGGGTCCGGTTCTGGAAAGGAGCGCACTGGGGGCATGAGTCGGTTGGATGAGCGGCCCCCCAGGCAGAGGATGCACCGGCGATGCGGGTCTGTGATGGAAAGAAGCCGCTCGCACCGGGAGCACTTTTTAAAGCCGGTCAAAGGCCGGGACATAGAATCGAAACTGGCCGCGGCTCGAATAGCCACGTGGCCACGGGGACCCGGAAGCCTCCGGGTCGGTGAAAAACGAAGCAGGAACAGTTGAAACAAGAAAAAACTCGCGCACAGCGACTAAATCGAGAAAAACAAGAAAAAATCGCGGTGCTAGAAGGCAATTGGGGCAGAGCCTGAAAAAACACGATTTCTAGGTTCAGCGGAAAATTTTGAACTGGAGACCACGAGGGGATGCGCCCCCTAGTGGAGCAGGAAGGCACGCATGCGTGGAGCAGCAGAGCAAACTTAAATCTTCAATCAAGTTTGCTTGAAAATGCTTCCGCATCGGGGCTCCGTAGATGACGTCACCCACATGTGAGAATATCATGCCTGCTTGTCCTGGGATAATTATAATTTTGATAGTATATTTGTTAGTAATGTCCATTGTTGATATTTGCTATTCAATAATGGGAAACATTCTACAAATTTAGAGAAGAGCATGAGATTATCACCATCATATAATTGAGTCACAGTCCACACCCCCTGTTTTTGCCATAATTTCCAATATAAAGATTTTTTAACATGCTTAATAGTTTGTTGTTCCAGAGTGACATATCTCGGTGTCTATATATGGAGTTTGTGGCAAGTTTATCAAGAAAACGAAGAGCAAATTGGGTAGCTTTCATAATAGGGAAATGTTTGAGATTGGATGGAAGAGACATTGTAGGAAGAGCTTGGATAGGTATAGGGGAACATATGTGTTGCTCTAGTTCCAACCAGGTTGGAGGTTGAGATGAAGTGCACATGTCGGTTCGGAACCATTATGTACCATATTGTAGTAAAGAGGCTAGGTGATATCTGTAGAAATCTGGTAGATTAATACCTCCATTAATCTTGGCAGCTTTCAGTTTTTTCAAGGAAATTCTAGGTTTCTTGTTTTGCCATATGAAAGATTGTATTTTCTAATCAATCCAGCTATATATGGAAGTCCTACACAAGGATGGTAACATTGCAAGTTGGTAATTTATTTTAGGCGCCAAAGTCATTTTAATTGAGGAAATCCTGCCACACCAAGTGAGATAAAGTGGAGACCATTTGGTAAATGATGTAATGAGAGATTTGAGTTTAGTAATATTAAATTCCATACTACGGTTATAGTCTTTATGTATGTAAGTGCCGAGGTATTTTATTTCTTTTGTGGTCCAGGTAAATCCGAAGTGGCTTACATCACTTTCCATAATTTGGTCATTCAGTGAAAATATAACTAATTTTTCCCAGTTAACTTTGTACCCTGACAGTTGAGAGTAAGAGTGAACCAATTGTTGAAAAGGATGCTTGAGGGTTACATAGAAAGAGAAGAATATCATCGGCGTAAGCTACTATTTTAATTTCTCTGGTCAGGGATGAAATACCTAAAATTTGGGAGGATTGGCGTATACTAGATAGTAAGGGTTCTAGGGAAAGATCAAATAAAAGAGGTGAAAGAGGACAGCCCTGCCTGGTGCCTCTATGCAGTTCGATAGGGCTAGTTAATGAATTATTAATAAGGACTTTTGAGGTAGAGTTCCAATATAGAGATTGGATCCAAGAAATAAAGGATTCACCAAAGTTAAACCATCATAGAATCTGCAGTAGGAAGGGTCACTCTACTCTGTCAAAAGCTTTTTCGGCATCGATGGCCAATCCCACTGCAGGCTCCAGGAGGCATTTCTGTTTATAGTATGAAATAGCCTGAGATTATCACCAATCACTCTGTGTTTAATGAATCCCACTTGATCTGGTGGAATCAGGAGTTCAATAACTTTATTGAGATGATTAGCAAGAAGTTTAGTTAAGATTTTATAGTCAACGTTTAACAGGGATATAGGTCTATAATTCTTGACTAATGTGGGGTCTTAATCCGGTTTTGGAAATACTATTATCGTAGCTTCCGTAAAGTTTTGTTGCTGATCAGGTAAGGCATGAATATGATTAAAGTAAGGGAGTAATTGAGGAGTGAGTTGTACAGCAAATTTTTGATAAAATTCACTGGTCAAACCATCTGGACCTGGGGATTTGTGTGCAGCTAGGGAGGAAATAGCATCATGAATTTCTTGGATTGTTATTGGAAGTTCTAGTTCTTGTTTAAAGTGTTGTGGTAAGGTGAGATGCTGAATTGAGTGTAACATGTGCATAATATCCTGTTTAGATGGGGATGCATAAAGTTGAGAATAGAAGGATTCAAACTCATTCTTGATTTTTGTAATATCAGCTAATGTACTATTATTTGAATCTGTAATAGAAGAGATAAGGAGTCTTTCATTCTTTCCCTTGAGATATTTAGCTAAAGATCGTCCAATTTTGTTATCACCAATGTAATGGCCAGATTTTTGTACAAATATTTCTTGGCAAGCAATACCTGAATATATGGAATTGAGTTCATATTTGAGTTTATGGAGCCGTGGAAAGGCGTTTTTGTTCCTTATTGGATCATTACTGTATCTGGTTTCTAAGTCTTTGATGTTAGTTTCCAAAAGTTTAATGTGTGTAGACGTCGTTTCTTTTTCCATGCTACCATACTGATAATCTCTCCTCTCAGAGTAGCTTTATATGCGTCCCAATTAGTGGTGGGGGAGATATCAGAGTTGGGAATATTAGTGTGAAAAAATTTGGTGTTAAATTTACCAGCCTTTCAAATAATTTTTCATCTGTAAGGATACTGTTGTTAAATCTCTAGGTGCGTTGTGAACGAGACATTGGAAAGAGATTTAATAATAATGAGACAGGAGCGAGGTCTGATAGTGTAATAGTTACTAAGAAATGTAGTAAGAGTGGAGGAGAGGCGAAAATAATCAAGTCTGGCATACAAATCATGTGGAGCTGAGCAATGCATATAGTCTTTTTGAGAGGGGTTTAAAATCCGCCAAGGGTCTATAAGATCAAAATTAGAAATCATAGATTGTATCTCAGTTAGTTTTAGATTTGAATGAATGGCAGAGTGAGGTTCTATCTAGTAACAAATCTAGTGGTTGATTATAGTCTCCTCCAATAATCAAGGGGGAGGCAGAGTATGATATTAATGCTGTTTGTAAGGATCTAAAGAAATCAGGTGAATCTGAAACTGGTGCATATATGTTAATTAAGGTGAAGGGTTTATCTTGAATCAAAACATGTAGTAAACACCATCTACCCTCGTTATCTGCTGATTGAGTTAGAATCTGGATCGGTAAAGATGTTCTAATATAAATGGAAACTCCATTTTTTTCCTGCTGCCAGGAGAAAAAAAAGAAGGGGAATAACCCTTAAACATGGTTTTGGCAGTATCAGAAGCTGAAAGGTGGGTCTCCTGAAACATTAATATGTCGGGAGCAAGAGAGTGAATATAGTTTGCAATTTTCTTACGTTTTATACAATTATTCATTCCATTGATATTGAATGATAAGATATGTATATCTAGCATTCAAATCCTAAAGGAAAAACTAAGTTCAGTAACATCTGAAATAGAAACCGTGAAGAAAAAGAAATAAGTTAATGCACATGTATTTGGATAAAGTGGTATGACATCCTGATATAATAAACCACCAACAATAACACATATAGAAAAACCAATAAGGTTAGCAATGTGTCATCGATAGAACAATGAAGAATTTATGGGTGGGATTGAAAACACAGTGGTCAAGCCGGAACACAATCGAGCCTACTCCAGTGTGGCGGGCATGTTGAAAGTATCTGAACTGCTATTTCAACCATAATGCTAGATGGGAAGTGGTAAATGCTCTTCATTGCATTTTAGCAGAATCAATGAATTTTTGTAGCTCCGCTGGATCCGAATAAGTAGATGTCTTATTGTTGTATGTGATTTTCATCCTGGCTAGGTATAGAAGGCCAAATCTTGGCTGATATCTTTTAGATCTTGTCTTTGTTGGAGGAATATTTTCCTCTTGACTGCTGTTGTCTTCGCCAAATCCAGAACAAAATGGATTTTTCTGCCTTGATATAAAAGTTGTTTCTTAGATTTCATCTCATTTAGGATCGCCAGCGCTTGTTGGTATCGCAGGATTTTTGTGACAATGGGCCTTGGGCGATTTCTAGTTGGGTATGAGCCTGGATGGGACCCAGTGCGCTTGTTCAATCTCAAGCAGCGTAAACATAGAAACATAGAAATAGGCGGCAGATAAGGGCCACGGCCCATCAAGTCTGCCCACCCCAGTGACCCTCCCTATCTATCTTTGCGGATAGATCCCACATGTCTATCCCATCTGGCCTTAAAATCTGGCACACTGCTGGCCTCAATAACCTGAAGTGGAAGACTATTCCAGCGATCAACCACCCTTTCAGTGAAGAAGAACTTCCTAGTGTCACTGTGCAGTTTCCCGTCCCTGATTTTCCACGAATGCCCCCTTGTTGCCGCGGGATCCTTGAAGAAGAAGATGTCTTCTTCCACCTCGATGCAGCCCGTGAGATACTTGAATGTCTCGATCATATCTCCCCTCTCTCGACGTTCCTCGAGTGAGTAGAGCTGCAATTTCCCTAACCGCTCCTCGTACGGGAGCTCTTTGAGTCCCGAGATCATCCTGGTGGCCATTCTCTGGACCGATTCCAGTCTCAGTACATCCTTGCGGTAATGCGGCTTCCAGAATTGCACACAGTACTCCAGGTGCGGTCTCACCATGGATCTATACAGTGGCATAATGACTTCAGGTTTACGGCTGACGAAACTCCTGCGTATGCAACCTATGATTTGCCTTGCTTTGGATGAAGCTTGCTCCACTTGGTTTGCAGACTTCATGTCTTCCCTGACAATCACCCCTAAGTCTCTTTCTGCTTCAGTTCTTGTCAGAATCTCGCCATTTAGGGTGTAAATCTTGCATGGATTTTGGCTTCCCAGGTGCATGACTTTGCATTTTTTGGCATTGAAGCTGAGCTGCCAGGACTTAGACCAGTGCTCCAGCAGAAGTAAGTCATGCACCATGTCGTCTGCCATTGCTTTTTTGTCTGTTGTGCTTTTGCTCACCACATTGCTCAGTTTGGCATCATCGGCGAATAATGTTATTCTACCTCGGAGCCCTTCTGTCAAGTCTCTTATATAGATGTTGAACAAGATCGGACCCAGGACGGAGCCTTGTGGCACTCCACTTATCACCTCCGACATTTCGGAGGGGGTGCCATTCACCACCACCCTCTGAAGCCTACCCCCAAGCCAGTTCCCAACCCATTTGGTTAATGTGTCGCCCAAACCTAAAGAACTCATCTTGCTCAGCAACCTGCGGTGTGGCACGCTATCAAATGCTTTGCTGAAATCCAGGTAGACGATGTCCAGGGACTCACCAACATCCAGCTTCCTCGTCACCCAGTCAAAGAAGCTGATCAGATTGGATTGGCAGGATCTCCCCTTAGTGAATCCATGTTGGCGGGGATCCTGTAGATTCTCCTCGTCCATGATCCTATCCAATTGGCGTTTGATTAGGGTTTCCATTAGTTTGCTCACTATTGAAGTGAGACTCACTGGTCTGTAGTTTGCCATCTCTATCCTGGAGCCTTTCTTGTGTAGTGGAATGACGTTAGCCGTCTTCCAGTCCATCGGGACGTTACCTGTACTAAGGGAGAGATTGAAGAGCGCGGATAGCGGTTCCGCCAAGACATCACCCAACTCCCTGAGTACCCTAGGGTATAGGTTGTCAGGCCCCATTGCCTTGTTGACCTTGATTTTTGACAGCTCGCAGTAGACGCTGCTGGGTGTAAATTTGAAATTACTAAACAGGTCTACTGATTTAATCCTTGTCTGTGGTTGAGGGCCAATTCCCGGCGCCTCGCGGGTGAAGACTGAACAGAAGTATTCATTTAACAGTTGGGCTTTTTCTGAGTCCGTTTCTACATAGTCTCCGTCTGGTTTTCTGAGTCGTACTATCCCGCACGAGTTCTTTTTTCTGTCACTGATATACCTGAAGAAAGATTTATCTCCCTTCTGGATGTTCTTTGCTTGAGACTCCTCCATGCGGAATTTGGCCTCCCTAACTGCTGCTTTGACGGCTCTTGACTTTGTCAGATAATCTTCTCTGGAGTCCTGTGTCCCTGATTGTTTGTAAGAGATGAATGCTTTTTTCTTCTCTTTGATGAGGTCCGAGATCTCCGTAGAGAACCACTGTGGCTTGTTGTTCCTACTCCGTTTGCTTACTGATTTAACATAGCGGTTGGTTGCTTCCTGTATGGTGGTTTTCAAAGTTGACCACATTTCCTCCACGCTGTTGGTGTCTGCTTGGATTTGTAGCGCCTGGTGAACGAAGTCTCCCATGTCTTGGAAGTCTGTGTCCTTGAACTTGAGAACCTTGGTCAGCGTGGTAGATTTCATGAAACCTTTCCTGAGATTGAACCATATCATATTGTGGTCACTGGAGGCCAAAGTTTCACCCACCGAGACCTCTGTGATACTTTCTCCATTGGTAAGTACCAGGTCCAAAATTGCCTAATCCCTTGTTGGCTCAAATACCAGTTGCCTGAGTCCTGCTCCATGCAAAGAGTTTAATAGCTTCCTGCTGCTGCCGGAAGCAGAGGAAAGCGTGACCCAATCCACATCGGGCATGTTGAAGTCACCTACCAATACTGTGTCCCCCCGCAAGGTGATATTCTCTATATCTCCGATTAATTCCATATCTAGGTCTTCTTGATGTCTTGGGGGTCTGTATACTACGCCAAGGCATTTGTCCTTCCCTCTGGCCAAATTTACCCAAAGGAATTCCCCAGTGTACTGTACATCTGTGATTCTGGTGACCTTAATGTCATCTTTAGTATATAATGCTACCCCACCTCCCATTTTGCCCTCCCTGTCCTGGCGAAGCAAGTTGTAACCTGGTATGACCATGTCCCACCCGTGGGAGTCTGTGAGCCAGGTCTCAGATATCGCCACCACATCCAGGTCGGCATTCCTCATTTCTGTTTCCAAGTCTAGGATCTTGTTTCCCAGACTGTGGGCGTTGACGTACATAGCCCTCCATGTTGTGTGTTTGTTATATCTCAATGGGGACAATCCCTCTTTATCAACTAGGACACCATTAGTATTTTTCGCGTGTCTCTTACACTCCCTAGACCCAGAGTTACAGCGTGTACCTATCCCGGACTCCCCATGACTACAGTGTGCTCCTATCTCAGACTCGGTAATGTGTGTACCCTGTGGGGGTATTCCCGTTTGGGCTACTTGAGCTCCTTTAGTGCAATTTGCAGCGTGTGCACTCTCGCTGGTCCCAGAATTACAGTGTGTACTCCCTCTAGACCCAAAATTGCTATGTGTACTCCCCCTAGACCCAGAATTGTAATGTATCCCAGAAATGTAGTGTTTACTTAGTTCAGACTCTAAAGAGTATTGGTAGCCCGTACCCTCCCCCAACTTACCTAGTTTAAAGCCCTGTGTAGTAGGCGGGCTAGACGGTGTCCAAGGATGTTCTTCCCTCTCTTGGTCAGGTGTAACCCGTCTGATCCCAGCAGTCCTTGCAGTGCCTCTCCGTGGTGCAGGAACCCAAAGTTCATCTCCTTGCACCATTCCTGCAGCCAGTCGTTCACCCTCCGGACTCGATCCTCCCTGGCACTGCCCTTGCCCCTCACTGGGAGGATCGAGGAGAAGACCACCTGCGCATCCATCCTCCTCAGCTTCTCTCCCAGGGCTCTGAAGTCTTCGGGTATGCTCTCCGGGGTGTCCCTGGCAGTGTCGTTGGTTCCGACGTGGATGAGAATCATAGGGAAGTGATCTTGGGGCTTGATGAGTCTGCTCAGGCTAGCAGTTACATCCCGGATCCTGGCCCCCGGCAAACAGCAGACCTCTCTTGATTGCAGATCTGGTCTACAAAAATTGGTCCCTCGGTGCCCCTTAGCAGTGAATCCCCGATGACCACAACTCTGCGCTTCCTAGGGGTGGGCCGACCTGTGGACTCTGGAACCGGAACCGTCTGCTCAACCACTTCTTGTACCTCGTTGTCAGGACCTTCCTGTAGCAGCTGGTATCTGTTCTTAAGGGGGATATGTGGTGTCGATGTAGAGCTGCCTTGTATGTGAGAGAGAGAAACAGAATTAGGTTTTCTGCGTTTTCCTGTGGAGGAAGTCACCAGCTGCCAGGAATCAGCGTCTCCAGTGACTTCCTGAATTCCGACGGTTGGATTCAAGTCTGAAGTTCTGGAAGCTTTGGTGAACATAAGGCCCAAGTAGGGACGGGATGAGATCCGTCAAAAAGAGGATAGTGTCCAACCTGTCACAAGTCTCCGGGATGCACAGAATACGAATATTGCTTCGGCAGCTACTATTTGCCAAATCCTCTAGGTCCGTTTGAAGTTGAAGTATGGAGTTTTAGTTAGGTCTTCGAGTGCATCTATGGGTTGCCTAGCATCCACAAATTGATAATTCAAAGCTTCAATTTCTGTGCGTATCAGCTGAGTTTCTGCAACCTGTTTGTGCATAATCCCACTTCTGATATGAGCAGTTCAATTTGAGAGTCTAGCGATTTAGGCACCATTTTGTCTGGCAAGTCCAGATCATGTTTGGGTCTCTTACCGCTTGGCAGAGGAGAAGAGAGTGGATCTGGTTTACCTGGCTTAGAGAGTGACATCTGTGTAAGGTATGGTTGTTAAGAGCAAACAAATCGTCTCAGATTGGAGCGAAAAAGCAGTCCGATTATCTGAATTATTTGCCATCTGTGGAGAGAATTCACAGAACGCGTCCGGCCACCGTGTTTGTCAAGCCATGCCCCTCTTCAGTTCTTAAGAAATGATCACATATCGATGTCAAATCTTTTTTTTTTTTTTAAATCTCTGGAAAAGAAAGTGATGTAATTGCAGGTAAACAACAAAAATTTTCTTTGATTTACTCATGAAACAAATGATATTCACAAAAATGTGTATTCTAACTGAGGAATAAATTAGGACACCCCCACATATCCTCCCACTTAATATTGCTCAAATCACACACAGGTGTATCATATCAGGTGCACATGATTAGAACATCGTTACTCAGCATTTTGAAGGAGGTCTGCCCTACTTAAACCTCAACAGAAACTGAAAAAACCCGAAAAAGATGGGAGCTACAATAATCAAAGAACTAGAAAACTCCCAAGCCCCAAGATAAAAACTGTAATTACAGTTTTTATCTTGGGGCTTGGGAGTTTTCTAGTTCTTTCTCTACTTAAACCTCAGACATTTATTTTGGTGTGCTCATGACTGCTGTGATGAAAGTGAACACCATGGTGTAATCAAAAGAGCTGTCTGAGGCCTTCAGAAAGAAGATTGTAGCAGCTTATAGGTCTGGTAAGGGATTTTAAAAGATCTCGAAAGAATTTGACATTAGCCATTCCACGATCCGGAAAATACTGTAGAAGTGGAGGACTTTCTAAACAACTACCAACATGCCCGAGTCTGGCCATTCAAGCAAGACCCCCAAGAGCAGAACACAAGATGCTAAAAAGTCTCCAAAAACCCTAAAATATCATCACTGGACCTACAGCAGGCTCTTGCTACTGTTGATGTGAAAGTGCATGCCTCTACAATCAGAAAGAGACTGCACAAATTTAACTTACATGGGAGGTGTGCAAGGAGGAAACCTTTGCTCTCTAAGAGAAACATCAAGGCCAGACTGAAGTTTGCCAGAGAACGTAGACAAACACCAGGACTTCTGGAATAGTGTTCTATGGTCAGATAAGTCTAAAATTGAATTATTTGGACACCAGAAAAGAGGATATGTTTGGCGTACACCAAATACAGCATTCCAGGAAAAGAACCTCATACCAACTGTGAAGCATGGAGGTGAAGTGTCATGGTTTGGGAATTCTTTGTTGCAATAGGACCTGGCCCAGTCACCATCATAGAATCCACCATGTATCAGAGGGTGCTTGAGGAACATGCGAGACCATCTGTAAGAAAATTAAAGCTGAAGCGGAACTGGACCCTGTAATACGACAATGATCCAAAACATACCAGTAAATCCACCATGGACTGGCTGAAAACTAAGAAATGGAGAGTCCTGGAGTGGCCGCGGCAAAGCCCTGATCTTAATCTCTTTGAGATGCAATGAGGTGATTTCAAACGGGCTGTACATGCAAGAAACCCCCAAACATCTCACAGCTGAAATAATTCTGCATTGAGGAGTGGACCTTAGACTGATGAGAGACTGGTAGACAGCTACAAGAAGCATATCACTGCAGTTATTTCAGCCAAAGGGGGTAACACTAGCTATTAGGGTGTAGGGTATCCTAATTTATTCCGCAGAATACACATTTTTGTGGATATCTTTTGTTGCATGAGTAAATCAAGAAAATTGTTGTTGTTTACATGCAATTACATCACTTTCTTTTCCAGAAATAAATTTTAAAAAAAGGATTTGACATCAATATGTGAACATTTCTTAAGAAAGTACTGAATATTTCATGGGGTGTCCTAATTTTTTCACATGAATGTACACAGCAATGTAAACCAAGTATGAATTCTTAAGTACTAACAATACTTAGTCATACCCCAAAACAGTTCTGCTTCTTGTGAAATGTTTCAGTACTATAGCAGATATGTTAACTAGATTTCATGAACATTTAAAAACAAACCACATGCAAAACTACCGCACAATAGAGAGAAGAAAAACTGGAGAAAATTGATGACTGATTAGGAAAAAGATTTTTTTAAAAAAATCACGCTTAGAAGCAGTATTTTCCCATTAATGTGATAAAGTATCAGAAGAATAAACTGAGAAGAGGGGGACCTTTTTTCATTTAAACATTTTTCCACTTCTCTTTCCTCTCCAAGATAGTTTTGTCTATGTCAAAGTCTTGTTGGTTTAAAGACTTGGAGCCTCCAAAATATTACATCATTAATGCGCTCTCCAGAAAAACACCATTCAATACATCATGTCTAAACCCAATGAAACAGCAGATTAGAATTTGCACAGTGTCACCAACATTAGCAAAGAGATACTTCCATAAAATTTCTGAGCCCCATGCCAACTTGTCAAAAAAAAAAAATATACAGGTCAACAGAGCTTTATCATACTGATTGAACAAAACAAAATTGAAAAAATAAAATAAAGCTCAGGATGCTTCTCTACTGAACTGATATATTGTTCAAGGTCAACATTTAACATGTTTTATTTTATCTGAAAAGGGATCAGCAAGGGAAAGAGAATTTTCATTTTAAATGTTAATTTCATTTCCTTGAATATTGTTAGACCAATTCCAGAGGATGGGTCTATGCCACATTTCCAACAAATGAAGACAAAGGGCACGTTTTCAGTGACATCATCATTGTACTATACCAGTGGTCAGCAAACCGCGACTCGCGAGCCACATGCGGCTCTTTAGCCACTTGAGTGTGGCTCGTGGCTCTGCTAGTTAGAGCAGAGGTGCTCAACATGCTTCCCTTTCCTGTAGAGAGGACGCTGAAGCGCAGGGCCGACCAACCTTCCCCACCAGACGTCAATTTTGATGTTAGAGAGGAAGTTCCGGGCCAGCCAATTGCTGCCCGGCTGGCCCGGAACTTCCTCTTCGATGTTAAAACTGATGTCGGGTGGGGAAGGTTGGTTGGCCCGGCGCATCAGCGTTCTCTTTACGGGGAAGGGAAGCAGGGAGAGCTCAGAACTTGGCGGCAGCCTGTTCCCCGATGGCGGCGGCCTGTTCCCCAATGGCAGTGGCTTGAGGGAGGGCAGGGAGAAAGAAAGAAAGAAAGAAAGAAAGAAAGACAGGGGGTGGCAGGGAGACAGAAAGAAAGAAGGGAGACAGGAGACAGAAAGACAGGGAGACAGACAGAAAGGGGGCACAGAGAGAGAAAGCTAGGGAGACAGAAAGGGGGCACATAGAGAGAAAGACAGACATACAGAAAGAAAGGGGGCATGGAGAGAGAAAGAAAGAAGGGGGCAAGGAGAAAGAAAGAAAAAGTTGGGGGAAGGAATGAGGTCTGGAGGAGAGGAAGCATAAAGAAGGGAAAGAAATATTGAAAGAAGGGAAGAAATATTGAATGCCCAGTCAAAAGAATAAAGTGCAACCAGAGACTCATGAAATTACCAGACAACAAAGGCAGAAAAAATTATTTTATTTTCAATTTAGTGATCAAAATGTGTCCGTTTTGAGAATTTATATATGCTGTCTATATTTTGCACTATGGCCCCCTTTTACTAAACCACAATAGTGTTTTTTAGCGCAGGGAGCCTATCAGCATCGAGAACAGCGCAAGGCATTCAGCGCAACTCCCTGTGCTAAAAACTGCTATCACGGTTTAGTAAAAAGGGAGGGGTATATTTGTCTATTTTTGTATAGTTGTTACTGAGGTGACATTGCATAAAGTCACCTTGACCTCTTTGAAAACCGCGGAATATAAATGATAATTAACATTTTCTCTGCGTACAGTGTGCTTTGTGTTTTTTTTTTTTTATTTTATTGTTGGTAGATCATTTTGACTTGGTCATTTTAAAAGTAGTTCGCAAGCCCAAAAAGTGTGGGCACCCCTGAGCTACAGAATGACATGTCACCAATCGGGCATCTCCCTCCCTCCCCCTTACCTTCGTGGCGATTTTGCTTTTGTCTTCCAGCTGCCCGAGCCAGCTTTCATCAAGTCGCTTGTGGCTGCTGAATCTTCTCCTCTGACGCAACCGGAAACAGGAAGTTGCATCAGAGGAGAAGTTTTGGCAGCCACACGCAACTTGATGAAAGCTGGCTCGGACAGCTGGAAGACAAAGAAAAAAGAAAATCGCCACAAAAGGTAAGGGGGAAGGAGGGGAGCTGCTGAAAGACATCTAGTAATCCTTGCAGGCTTGACTGTGCAGGGAATTATTTTTGTAAAATCACTTTTTGTTATGTGACTGGCATTATTTAGACTAATTTCTATCAATGAATAGAATGAAAATGATATAAAATTGCTTGCTTGATTTTATGCGTGTGCACTGAAGGGAAGTGGAGAGAGAGTGGACTGTGGACGCTGAAGAGAAATGGAGAATGCGCTGAAGGGAAATGGGCAAGAGAAGTAGAGAGTGGGGAGATGATGCTGGAGGAAAATGAGGAAGAGAATGGGGAGAAGATGCTGATTTATAAATTGACAATTGTACAGAATATTGGTTTTTTTTATACTGTAATAAGTTCAGTATAAAATTATTTGAGGCTTGTGTGGATGGGATCAGATGGTTTGCAGGGACAGGGACCGAGCTCACGGGTACAGGGGCAAATTTTTTCCCCATGTCATTCTCTAGGCTCTGTCACGAATCGATTTAGACTATGTGCGGGCAAGTGGGGTGTCATTAAATACGTATTTTGTCATATTTATATTTTAATGTAAAAAATATTTTTTGTCAATAAATAAGATTATTATTATGATATCTGGTTTTATGGAATGTTAGTAGCTAGTTTAAAACGCCTCCTAAAAACATGGTTTTTGAAAAGAAATTTGGCTCTCAAAAGAAATCTTAATTGTTATACTGCTGATCTTTGGCTCTTTTGACTGATGAGTTTGCCTACCACTGTACTATACTAGGGGTGCAGATAAAACACTTACAAGTATCATAAGAACATAAGAATTGACATAATGGGACAGACTGAAGGTTCATCAAGCCCAGAGTTCTTTTTCCAACAGTGGCCAATCCAGGTCACAAGTACCTGGCAAGATCTCAAGGAGTAAAACAGATTATATGCTGCTTATCCTAGGAAAAAGCAGTGGATTTCTCCAAGCCATCTTAATAATGGCTTTTGCTTTAGGAAATTATCCAAATCTTTTAAAACCCTGCTAAACTAACTGTTTTTACCATATTCTCCAGCAACAAATTTCAGAGTTTAATTATCTTTATGTCAAAAACAATAAAACAAAGAACCAAAGTGAACCTATGAAATTGAGCTATATAAAACAATTCCTTTCCATCCTGCATTACTCCAGGGACGAGAAGGGCAAAAGCGAAGATACTTACCTGTAGTGGGTGTTCTTCAAGGACAGCAAGCATATCAAGAGATTATGTCCTTACCCTGATAATATCTTTTCCAGTAGATAGGTGTGTCATTCTAGACAAGCGGGTTATTTCCTTATGGTCAAGAGTCAAATGCAGAAGGAATCTACTCTGGATTTTTTTCTGTGTCCCTCCTTCTTCACTGGGTGCTCTACTGCCACCTGCAGTTAGTACCCAAGCAAACAAGAGCTCCATTGGAAATAAGTGAAGTAAGGACAAAATAGGAAATTTCCCAAACAAAACAACTGTTCTGCTCAAACATAATAGCACTTGAACACTCCAAGAACAAGTAACAGCCAACAAAAGCATCAAAGGAGCTCAGGTAGATGCTAAAACATACTATATGCTAAAACATTAGATGCTAAAACATATTATATAGTACTCTTCAAGGCCCAAAGGGCTGACTGGCATCCAAGATACAACTTGGAGAAGCATAAACAGAATGAAGGATGCAAGAAAGACAGGACGGGAGTCTAGAACAACACACCTATCTACTGGCAAATAAATCAAGGTAAGGACATAATCTCTTTTCAATGCAATAGGTGTGTTAGTCTAGACAAGCGGGACGTACGAAAGCAGTCCCAACAAACTAGGGCGGACTAACTGCGTTGGACCATAACACTGAGAAGCCAAAGGCTGAGTCCTCTCTAGCCACAATATCCACCCTGTAAAACTTGATAAAGGCATGAAGAGTGGACCAAGTTGAAGCTTTACAAATCTCCTCTGGAGAGAATGCCCTAGCTTCCGCCCACGACGAAGCTACGCTTCTAGTCAAATGCACTTTAACAGAAACAGAGGACTGTTTCCCAAAGATAATGCAGGCTGATGAAATGGCCTTAACAATCCATCTAAAGATCATGGCCTTGGAAGCAGGGGCACCAAATGAGTCAGCACAAATAGATGCTCAGAGTCTAAACTTGTTGGTGACTTCCAGATAGCGAAGAAGCACACTTTTCATGTCCAACTTCTTAGAACCAGTGGACTGGAAACCACCTTTGGCAGAAAAGAAGAACAGTGCGTAGGGAGATCCCAATCTCCAAGATTCTAAGGAAAGGCCCTATACAAGAAAGAGCCTGAAGCTCCGAGACTCATCTCGCTGAGGTGACAGCTAACAGAAAAACTGCCTTTTAAGTGTCAAGTCCAAAAGAGATGCTTCTTCCAACAGCTCAGAGCTCTGGTGAGACCTCGCAGAACCATGTTAAGATCCCATGAGGAGAACAGAGGTTTGATAGGTGGTCTGATGCAAAGAGCACCTTTTAGAAATCTAGTAATGTCTGGATGAGATGCCAGCATAGGTTTGTGGTCTCAGGCTCTGAAACAAGAAAGCCCTGCTACTTAGATTTGAAGGGAAGCCACAGTGAGGCCTTTGTCAAGGCCAGCTTGAAGAAAAGCCAACACTAGTGCTGCCCGATTCAGGGAAAAAAATTTCAATTCAATTTGATTCATCCTATTGAATTGATTTTTCGATTCAATTTTGCTGCTCAATTGGGTGTTTTGTTCAAACATCCTGGTGGGTTTATTTTATAGCCTCTTCACCCCCTTTGCTTTCTCCTAACCACACTGGCACTGTGGTGTAAACAAAATAAACAAACAAAAAAGACTTTTCCTCTCTGTTAAATCCTAGCTCACGTTTGCGGTCTAACACCAGCTCTGGCAGGATACACATTTCAAATCTGACATATTGTAATCACAAAACAGAAAATAAAATTATTTTTTCTACCTTTTGTTGTCTGGTAATTATTCAAACCTTGTTGGTCCCAGGCTCTGGTTGTCTTCTGATAACTTATTTGCCAGGGTATCCTTCTTTCTTCTTTCTCCGTGCCAACCATCCATCTTCCATCTCTGTCCTCCCCTTCCGTTTCCCTTCCCTCCCCTGGAGGTCTGGCATCTTTCCTTTTTTTCATCTCCATCCACAGATCCACCTTAAGAAGGTGCGGCAGCGGCCGGCCAGCAAGAGGCAGCGCTGCCGCTCCTGCTTTAGGAGGTGAGGGGGGAGGGTCAGTTAACGAATCGGGAGGCCGAATTGATTCACCCGAAGTGAATCGGTGAACCAATTCGAATCGTGAATTGGGCAGCACTAGCCAACACCACTGAAACTGGAGCTGAAAATGGATCCACACATTCCTGGATGCACCAATGCTGGAAAGTCTCCCATGCTTTAGAGTGTGCAAAGACTATAAACAACTTCTTAGACTTGAGAAGGATGGAGATAACCACCTCTGAATACCCTTTGAGCTCTAACGCTTCGCATTCAACAACCATGCTGTAAAAGCAAAGCAATCCAGATCCTCCATGTATATCAGATCCTGCGTAAGGATGTCTGGATGCAGTTGCAACCAGAGGCTGTGGCCTGTACAAAGATGCACCAGAGCTGCATATCATGGCTGGTGAGGCTAATCCTGAGCCACCAGAATGACTTTTCCCTGATGAGTTGCAATCCGTTAAAGGACTCAGACTATCATGGATCAACGAAGGCGTACAACAGGATGCCCTGAGGCTAAGGCTGGATTAGAGTGTCTAACCCTTTGCTTCTAGGCTTGAATCTTCGACTGAAGAATCTGTCTGTTTTCTTGTTCTTCGCCGTCATCACGAGGTCAAATCGTGGACGGCTCAAGCACTGAACAATACGTGACCTTAGACTTACATGGTTCTAACTGTACTGAAAGTTGGCTCGCAGTTAGAACCTTGTAATCCCATGCATAGACTTATTTCTGTACATGAAATGAAGGAACGGTTAAGTTGCAATAAAATCCTCGTGAGTGTTGTAACATCTAAGATAGAACCCGGAGTCATCGGAGTTAAAAATACTGAAAATTGTCACTTAGAACCCTGTAATTCTAAGGTCGCAAATAGTCTGAAACGCTGCTGTAGACAATGCCCACTCACCCGGATCCAAGATATGCCTGCTGAGAAAGTTGGCTTGAACACTGTCCATTGCCATTCATGACTGGAGAGGATACTCCACCCAGAGAAAGAGCATGTGGGCTTCCAGACAACGAGATGCACTCTTGGTGCCATCATGGCAAGTGACATATGCAGCTCTAGCATTGTCGGAGAATATTCTGACTGCTTGACCTCCCAGAGATTTCTGCAATTTCATCAGATCCAACCGAATGGCACGTAGTTCTAACCTGCTGATCAACCAAGTTTTCTAAGAGAGTGTTCAATGTCCTTGAATCGAACAATGGTTGCAATCAGATTGAGACTAGTATCTGTCATTACAACCACCCAGGAAGCAATCCGAAGAGGCATGCCCTGAAGAGAGACCAAGGATGGAGCCACCACTCCATGTTGGCCCGAGCCTCCAGCATCCAAGATAGACACTTCTATAACACATCTGTTTGTGAAGACTAGTATGAGAGTAACACATGCAGGAGGGGATGAATACGAGTCATTGCCCAAAGCACTATACCTATTGTTGCCACCATACCCAGGACTTGAAGATAGGCCCAAACAGATGGAGCAGACTTGTCCAAGAGACAATAAATCTGAAAATACAGCTTCCAATTGTGTACCTGGATTGGCCACCGTGAGAATGGGCTACTGGGCTTGATGGACCATTGGTCTGACCCAGTAAGGCTATTCTTATGTTTTTATAGATGTGGCCGACAGCCATGTCAAACAAGACACCCAGGTACTCCAGGGATGGAGCCGATGTCAAATTGCTGAGTTAGTAATGTAAAATTAAATCTAGATCTTCCAGGACTCAGATCACCTGATCCACTGTGCGCTGACCCTTGGACAACAAGGGGCCCTTGATCAGCCAAGCGTCCAGTGGGGATGCATTTGCAGTCCCATCTTGTATAAGTGAGATACCACAATAAACAGTTTGGTGAAGGTGCGAGGAGCTGTCACCAAGCCAAAGGGTAGAGCTGAAAATTGATAATGATTTTCCAGAACATGAAATCTGAGAAACTTTCTGTGGTCTGGGAAAATAGGAATATGCAAATAGGCCTATGTCAGACCTAGAGAGGCTAGGAACTTTCCAAGGATCACTACCACTATGACAGATTGAACCGTCTCCATGCACGGAATTTTGAGCGCTGCATTTAAATGATAAAGGGCTAGAATAGGTCTCCACTCATCAGAACAATTCTTTGTCACAATAAAGTATATGGAGTATCTCCCTGAGCCCGAGCCTTCATGCGGTACAGGTTCTATAGCCTGAATGTTGAGCAACCTTTTCACAGTGGCTTGTACTTTGACCGCCTGTTCCGGGCGCCCTAAAGGCAAATGCACAAATCAATCCATCAGAGACTGGGCAAATTCCAGCTCGTAGCCGGAATGAATGATATCCAGGACTCCGAGGTCATATGAAAGCTGGACCCAGGCCTAAAGAAATGTAAAAAGCCTGCCCCCTATAGGAAGAGGGGCCTCCCTTGGCCTGGCGTCACTGTGATTTCTTGGAAAATGGAGATGTACGGAAGCGGAGGCATTGTTACATGTGGATTTGAAGAATTCTGCCTGTATCTCTGAGAGAATTTCTGCGACATGGAACTAGAATACTGTCGAGAGTGCCTGAAGCCATGCAAATTAGAGTACACTAAGCCTCTAGAGGTTCTGGGTCTACTATCAGGCAGGGTTCTTGGGACAACAGTCCACCACACAGTGCATGAGATCATCCAGGCCTTTATCAAATAATAGCAGCCACTTAAAAGGGAATCTGGCAAGAGCAGATTTAGAGGTAGAATCACCAGACTATTGTCTGATTCAGAGTACTACGAGCAGAAATTGAATAAGCTGATGCTTTACCCAGGACACGTAAAATATCAGATAGAGAGTGTCAGCTATATAATCCATGTCAGATAAAAGTAGCAAAGAAGGGGGTTTATCTCCCTCAAGCTCCAAAATGCGTAGTCTGGACAGACAAGCACATATAATAAAGGACGCCACCGAGGCAGCTATGACTCTCAAAGTCACTGCCTCAAAAAGTCTCCTGAGAACAGCATCCACTCAGTTCTGCATATCCTTGAGCACCACACTGTCTTCACTCGGAAGGGAGGCGCACTTAGTAACCTGTGCAACTAAGGAATATACTTTAGGCTGATTAAAAAAAGTGCTGACACTCCTGTGTCACAGGATACAGCCTGGACATGGCTTTCGCTACCTTGAGAGACCATGCTGAAGAATCCCACTGTTCCGAAATCAAGGTAGTCATGTCTGGAAGCCAGGGAAATACAGAGAACTGAACTAGAGAATGACACGGGGAGCGATCCCCGCGGGGAACCGCGGCGTGGCTGCGGTTTGGCTGAGGGCTATGGAGACTCCATAGCCAAATCACTGCAGACACGGGGACAAAAGTTTTCACTGCCCGCAAAAACGGTGAAAAGATTTGTCCCCGTAGGCAAATGTATCCCCTTCTACATACCGCGATTTACCGGGTCTTCACCGTGTGTTCGGTTCACTTCGGGACAGGTGTCTGATTTTTTTCCGGCGGCCATGCTTGTCGGCCATGTGGTCTCCTCCAACTCGTCTCTCTCCACCCGACTTGCACGTTGCCTGACTCCGCCCCCTTCAATATTCTGGCTCCTCAGTCAGTTCTTTCCTGCTCAAGAAGGGGACCAATCGCTACTGCCACACATGATATTTAATGGGTTGCAGTAGCGATTGGAAATCGGGGGATTTCGGAGCTGAGAGGCAAGCCCAGGATTTTTTTTGGAGTCGCTGCCTGGATTGGAGAGGAGTCACTGCTTCAGACTTGGAGGAGCTGAAATTTCATTGAAAACTTTGGCGCTACAAGTAGAGGTAAGGTACACACTTTCCTACTACTTGCCTGCCCAGGGTTGGCGGCAGGGGAGGGGGAATTATTTGACCGGTTGGAGACGGGAGTCTGGCTGAGCTGGGAGCTGGTCCTTTTTTTTTTTTTTTTTATCTGAGTGGATTCTTTGACCGATTGGAGACGGGAGTCTGGCTGAGCTGGGAGCTGGTTCTTTTTTTTTTTTAATCTGAGTACTAGTGTAGTAGTGTGCTGTGTCCATTCCCATGGGTTACTGAATCCTATTCCTGAACATGTGCTGCAAGAAAAGAGGAATCCAGCACATGTTCAGTATGTAACCCATGGGAATACGTTAATAAAGATAAGTATATAAAATCATACCTGTTTGAGGCTTTTATGCATGCTGCGGTGACAGTGACGGGGCGGTGAATGGGATGGCAGTGGCGGTGACGGGGTGGTGAAAGGGATGGCGGTGACGGGGCGGTGAAGGGAACGGCGGTGACGGGACGGTGCAGAGGATGGTGGGACGGGGCGGTGACAGGGACAAATTTTTTCCCCGTGTCATTCTCTAAACTGAACCTTTAATCCACACCTGAGGGACAAGGAGGTAGCAGGAGCTGGCTGTGTGTCCAAAAATCATCTCATGCAGACTCCAAAAGGAGATCCGGTAAGACAGCGGACTGAAATAAGTGCAGAACCATGTGATCGACTCCAGGTTCTAGAGGCAAAGAGAATCCAAAGTGCCAGCATATTTCCCTGGTCCCCTGCCATGGGAGGAGAATTCATAAACAATAAAGGAACAGTAAAAATAATGCTCATCATCGGTATTCCCCTGCAAACAGGTCTTCTGAGACTCGAACAGCAGCAGCCTAAGAAGCAAATGCACCCTGAGAGGCTACGCCTTGATAACGCAAGTCCAATTTGAAGCAGGACTGCGCAGGAGCATGGCTGTTCCGAAAGGCTTTTCACATAAAATTCACAAATTTTGAGAAGAAAGCTGTACCAGGGAGCAAGGAGTAACCCTGTGATGACACTACCTTGCGTTTCATGGGCTGCAAAGCGTCCGCATCCTTTTGTGCGGAACGGTCATAAATTCCAGGCCCCAAAAGCAGAAAAGGCCACTCAATGGACTAGCCGCCCCTTTTTACCAGCTGAACATAAGAAGTGCCGCTGCTTGGTCAGACCAGTGGTCCATCATGCCCAGCAGTCTGCTCACACGGTGGCCCTTTTGATCAAAGACCAGCGCCCTAACTGAGACTAGCCCTACTAGCGTACGTCCTTGTTCAGTAGGAACTTGTCTAACTTTGTCTTGAATCCCTGGAGGGTGTTTTCCCCTATGACAGCCTCCAGGAGAGCGTTCCATACAGAGGAGAGATTAAGCTGGCCGCTCCTGCCTCCCTGGTCCATGCGGCACAGCATGTGGCACTAGGATGCTCTTGAGGCACAGAATTTGATCCATCTTGGCATGAATTTGGGTTCTAAGAGCCCAAGGACTCCATCTCAACCAGTTTTAATCAAAACAATGATATTTGGAAGTGCGAGGAACTTTTGAAAAAAGATTGCTGCTGCTGTCAAGATTTTCACGCCTAAAAATGATAAAATAACCGGCGAATTTAGGATTTTTGAGGAGAGGAACATGTAGGAACCCTCAAAAACCTGTTTTTCAGATCCCCCTCGATGCACCTTAAAGGCTGTAACAGCCTTAATCACTGTGACCTCTGCTGGCAATGTGCTGCAGCCTGCCTCAGCTCTTTACAGTGGCTGGAAAGGAGAAGAATCAATGCCTCATGCTGAAAAGCTCTTCTTTAATGTTGATCTTCGGACTGCCAGCCAGACACGGTGGCTGACCGCACCTCCATCCCTGTGGACCGAAGGATGCGCTACCAGAAGGGGGTAGGTGAAAAATGCAACCAGTACCCTGCTAGACACCGCTGATCCTCCTATGGATGCCAAACAGCCTGCACTTAAACCCCTGCTAAGCAATAGGTGAGAAGTAGAGAATGACACGGTGGCGGTTTACCCGCGGCCACCGCATTTTAGCTGCGGGTCACCCGCCGAAAACGGGGAAGAAAACTAGCAGTCGCTGCGGCGACGGGGACAAGGCCATTCACCGCCCGCGGGGCGGTGAATGGTCTTGTCCCCGCAGTGAGGCATGAAGGATCGCGCGGTCCCCGCAGCTCACACCCGCCTGCCCAATCGATTCTAGTGTTTAGCCAGCTCTCTCCCTTCTCCTCACCTTAGTTTGTAGATTTTCTTTTTCGGCGACCCGCACACTATCAGAGAGCCGCGCACCAGCTGCTGCTCAGTTTCGATCTTCTGCTCTGACGCAACCGGAAACAGGAAGTTGCAGCAGAGCAGAAGATTGAACACTGAGCAGCCGCGCGTGCGCGGCTCTTTGGGAAAGCGTGCAGGTCGCCGAAAAAGAAAACCTATAAACTAAGGTGAGGAGAAGGGAGAGAGCTGGCTAAACACTAGGATCGATTGGGCAGGCAGGTAGTGGCTGCGGGGACCGTGCGATCGCTAGTGTTCCCGGCTCAAATTGGAAGGAGGGAGTGAAAGGGAAAAGGATTCTGGGCCAAGGGGATGAAGTCGGAAAGAAAAACCCACAGCAGGAAAGAAAGGGAAGGACTGGCAGGTGAGCCAGATGCTAGAAGCAGGGGGGGGGAAGAAAGAGGGAAAAAAGCTAGATGGGGTTGAAAAGAAGAGACACACTGGTATGGAAGAGGAAGATAGGGGAAATCTGGACACAGGAAGGTAACAGAAAGAGGGGAAATTATTGCATGGGGCATAGGGACAGAGACATAAAGGGGACATGCCATGGGGACGGTATATGGACACAGGGGGGGCAATGACAGATACATAGGGGAGATATTAGAAATGGAGAAAATAGGAGCACAGAAGCGAGATGGTTTGTGGGGATGGGACAGGGACCGAGCTTGCAGGCTCCAGTGGCTTGCACAAATTACATTGTAACGTGCCATGAAAATAAGAGGAAGGAAGGTAGATAGGCCACGCGAGAGGAGCTGAAGGGTAGTAGAAAGGAACAGATGGTAAAGGAGGGAGGGAAGGGTGGTGGTGGAAAGGAATAGAACAGACATTGAAGGAGGGTGGAGAGGAACAGACCCCCAAGGGAAATGTGGAAGACAGAGTGGGAAGAAGACAGATGCCAGACTATGCGGGAGCGGAGGGAAGAAGATGGGTGCTAGACCAATTGGGGGGGGGTTAAGGGAGAGGCACAGTAACAGCAAATGGAAGATGCAGAGAGAAGACACACAGTGGATGGAAGGAATTCAATGAGAAGATGTGGAAAGCAGAAACCAGACAACAAAGGTAGAAAAAAAAATTATATTTATTTATTTATTTTTGCTTTAGGATAAAATAGTATATTAGTTGTGTTGATAAAAATTTATAAACAAAGCCCTGCCAGCTGAACATCTCTTTCTCTAGTTCAGCAGCAGGAACTTTGATTTATAAGAAAGGAATAAGCTAAATATTACAGTACTAAGGCTTATATGGATGCAGCGGGGACGGTGACGGGGCGGTGAATGGGATGGCAGTGGCGGTGACGGGGCGGTGAAAGGGATGGCGGTGACGGTGACGGGGCGGTGAAGGGAACGGCGGTGACGGGGCGGTGCAGAGGATGGTGGGCCGGTGACGGGGCGGTGACGGGGACAGATTTTTTCCCCGTGTCATTCTCTAGTGAGAAGGTAAGCGATGTCAGTTCCAGGCTCCAAAAACTTGTGCAGGCTGGTTAACAGATACCACCAGGGATCAGACTGTCAGCTGCAGACCTCAGTTTGCTTCTTCTCACCACAGGTAGAGCTGACACTAAAGGTGAGAAGCTCTGAACACTTAAAAACACCAAATAAAAAGAGCAGAACAGAAACACTCCTTCCAGCTCACATGCAGAAGGGAAAAACTAGAGGTTCAATAGAGCTCCCAGTGAAGTAGGAGGATCACAGAAAAAATCTGGAGAGGATTCCTTCTGCATATAATTCGCAGCCATGGGGCGATAACCTGCTTGTCCAGAATGACACACCTATTGCACTGGAATGAGTAGCTACTGGTTTGTTGCTTTGAGAATGAATGTGACTGTTGGGCAAATTGGATGGACCACACAGGTCTGCTGTCTTTTACTATGTTACTACGATTTAACAAAATAAGAAAATTGTGTGTTCCCAAAGGAAGGAAGAAACTTAACTGTCTAAGTACTATTTCACACATCCAAAAAGCACAGTTACTTACCGTAACAGGTGTTATCCAGGGACAGCAGGCAGATATTCTTAACGTATGGGTGACGTCACCGACGGAGCCCCGGTACGGACACTTTTAACTAGAAAGTTCTAGTTGACCGCACCGCACATGCGCGGGTGCCTTCCCGCTCGACGGAGGAGAGCATGGTCCCCAGTTAAGATAAGCCAGCCAAGAAGCCAACCCGGGGAGGAGGGCGAGTCCTAAGAATATCTGCCTGCTGTCCCTGGATAACACCTGTTACGGTAAGTAACTGTGCTTTATCCCAGGACAAGCAGGCAGCATATTCTTAACGTATGGGTGACCTCCAAGCTAACAGAGGGGGAGGAGGGATGGTTGTCCATTAGGAAAATAAATTTTGTAACACAGATTGGCCGAAGAGTCCATCCCGTCTGGAGAAGGCATCCAGACAGTAGTGAGTAGTGAACGTGTGAACTGAGGACCAAGTGGCAGCCTTGCAGATTTCCTCAATGGGCGTGGAACGGAGGAAAGCCACGGAAGCAGCCATAGCTCTGACTTTGTGGGCCGTGACAGCACCTTCCAGTGAGAGACCGGCCCGAGCATAACAGAAGGTAATGCAGGCAGCAAGCCAGTTAGAAAGCGTCCGTTTAGAGACAGGGCGACCTAAACGGTTAGGGTCGAAAGATAGAAAGAGCTGAGGGGATGAGCGGTGAGCCCTGGTGCGATCAAGATAGTAAGCAAGGGCACGCTTACAGTCCAGCGTATGCAGCGCCTGTTCCCCAGGATGAGAGTGGGGTTTGGGAAAAAAGACAGGCAAAACAATGGACTGGTTGAGGTGAAAGTCCGAGACCACCTTGGGAAGGAACTTAGGATGGGTGCGCAAAACCACCTTGTCATGGTGAAAAACAGTGAAAGGTGGGTCGGCAACCAGTGCATGCAGCTCACTAACCCTCCTGGCAGAGGTTATGGCAATGAGGAAAAGCACCTTCCATGTCAGAAATTTGAGTGAAGTAGTGGCAAGAGGCTCAAACGGAGGTTTCATGAGGGCTGACAAAACCACATTCAGGTCCCAGACGACTGGAGGAGGCTTCAGAGGTGGTTTGACATTGAAGAGGCCTCTCATGAACCGGGAAACCAGGGGATGAGCCGTAAGAGGTTTTCCGAAGATAGGCTCATGGAACGCAGTGATGGCACTGAGGTGGACTCTGATGGAGGTAGACTTGAGGCCAGCATCGGACAGAGAGAGCAAATAGTCCAGTACAGTTTTCACCGCCAATGAGGTGGGATTGTGGTGATGCAGTAGACACCAAGAGGAGAACCTGGTCCACTTCTGATGGTAACATTGGAGGGTGGCCAGTTTCCTGGAGGCATCCAAAATGCAACGGACAGGCTGAGACAGATTCTGTGGAGAGATCAGCCCGAGAGAAACCAAGCTGTCAGGTGGAGCGAGGACAGATTGGGATGTAGTAGAGACTGATGCTGCTGCGTGAGTAGAGTAGGAAACACAGGAAGAGGAATGGGCTCCCTGGAGCTGAGCTGGAGCAGGAGAGAGAACCAGTGTTGGCGAGGCCACCGAGGAGCAATGAGAATCATGGTGGCATTGTCTTTGCGGAGTTTGAACAACGTCCGCAACATCAGAGGAAGTGGAGGGAAGGCATAGAGAAACCGACCCATCCAGTTGAGCAGGAACGCATCCGGGGCCAGACGATGAGGAGAGTAGAGTCTGGAACAGAAAAGGGGCAGTTGATGGTTGTGAGGAGCTGCAAAGAGGTCCACCTGAGGAGTGCCCCACCGATCGAAGATGGAGTGGAGTGTGGTCGGATCCAGAGTCCACTCGTGAGGTTGAAGGATGCGGCTGAGATTGTCGGCCAGGGAGTTCTGTTCGCCCTGGATGTAGACAGCCTTGAGGAAGAGATTGCGGGCCGTGGCCCAGGTCCAGATGCGGATGGCCTCCTGACAGAGGAGGGGAGAACCGGTGCCGCCTTGCTTGTTTATGTAATACATGGCGACTTGGTTGTCTGTGCACAGGAGAAGAACCTGAGGGTAGAGAAGGTGTTGGAAAGCTTTGAGTGCATAGAACATGGCCCTGAGTTCCAGGAAGTTGATATGATGTTGACGTTCCTGAGGGGTCCAGAGACCCTGTGTGCGAAGTTCTCCCAGGTGGGCTCCCCATGCGTAGGGGGAGGCATCCGTGGTGATGACCATGGAGTGAGGGGGTAGATGAAAAAGCAAACCCCTGGAAAGATTGGAGGAGTTCAACCACCATTGAAGAGATCGCTGAAGAGACGATGTCACACAGATGGGATGAGAAAGAAGGTCCGTGGTCTGAGACCATTGGTTGGCTAGAGTCCACTGAGGTGTTCTGAGGTGGAGACGTGCCAGAGGGAGCACATGGACCGTGGAAGCCATGTGGCCCAGGAGGACCATCATCTGCCGAGCAGGGATGGAGTGATGAAGGAGCACCTGGTGGCAAAGATGGAGCAGGGTCTGTTGACGGTCGGAGGGGAGAAACGCCCTCATCAGAGTGGTGTCGAGAACTGCTCCAATGAACTGAAGTCGCTGTGTGGGAAGCAGATGCGACTTGGGGGAGTTGATCTCGAACCCCAGAAGATGGAGGAAAGAGATGGTGTGTTGAGTGGCTTGTAGCACAAGCGGAGACGTAGGTGCTTTCACCAACCAATCGTCCAAGTAGGGGAACACCTGGAGGTTGTGAGACCTGAGGAAGGCCGCCACCACAATAAGGCACTTGGTGAACACCCTGGGCGATAATGCGAGGCCAAAGGGTAGCACTTTGTACTGGTAGTGATGGTGCTGTATCTGAAACCGGAGGTAGCGACGTGAAGTCTGATTGATTGGAATGTGAGTGTAGGCCTCCTTGAGGTCTAGGGAACATAGCCAGTCGTGTTGAGAGAGAAGAGGGTAAAGCGTGGCAAGGGAGAGCATTCTGAACTTTTCCTTGACCAGACACTTGTTGAGGTCCCTGAGATCGAGGATGGGACGTAGGTCTCCTGTCTTCTTGGGAACCAAGAAGTAGCGGGAGTAGAATCCCTGACCCCTTTGGTCTTGGAGGACTTCTTCGATGGCATTGAGAAGAAGGAGGGATTGAACCTCCTTGAGAAGGAGGAGGGTTTGAGAGGAGTGAGAAGCAGACTCTACGGGAGGATTGTCTGGTGGAAGAGTCTGGAAGTTGAGAGAGTAGCCGTGGTGAATGATGGTAAGGACCCACTGGTCTGATGTGATGACCTCCCAACGGCTGAGAAAAAGTTGCAGGCGTCCTCCGATAGGTTGAGGAAGAGGTAATGCTGGTGAGAGACTGGCTATGCCCTGGAGAAAGGAGTCAAAAGGGCTGAGAAGGTTTTGACTGAGGGAGAGGCTTGGCAGGTTGATGAGATTGGGAGCGAGCCTGAGTTTGCTGTTGCTGACGAGGTCGGCGAGGTTGTTGCGGAGGTGGATGAAGAGGTCTGGCTGAGAATCTGCGTTGGTATGAAAACTGCTGTCTATAGGGGCGAGCAGGTGGAGTCTTCTTCTTCGGTTTGATGAGAGTATCCCACCTGGTCTCGTGAGCAGAGAGTTTCTGGGTGGTGGAGTCTAGGGACTCTCCGAAAAGTTCATCACCAAGACAAGGTGCATTAGCCAGGCGGTCTTGGTGGTTAACGTCGAGGTCGGAAACTCTCAGCCAGGCCAGACGTCTCATGGCAACCGCCATGGCCGAAGCTCGAGAGGTGAGCTCGAAAGAATCATAAATAGAGCGCACCATGAATTTGCGGAGTTGGAGCAGACTGGAAATGTGTTGTTGGAAAAGAGGGACCTTACGTTCAGGAAGATACTTTTGTAATGAAGAGAGTTGTTGAACCAGATGCTTCATGTAGAAGGAGAAGTGAAAGGTGTAATTATTGGCTCTGTTTGCAAGCATTGAATTTTGATAAAGGCGCTTGCCAAATTTATCCATCGTTTTGCCCTCTCTGCCAGGAGGGGTAGAAGCATAAATACTGGATCCCTGGGTTTTCTTCAAGGTGGATTCGACAAGAAGAGATTCATGGGGTAGTTGGGGTTTGTCAAACCCCGGGATAGGGATGACCCTGTAGAGACTATCCAGTTTTCTAGGGGCCCCCGGTACCGAGAGAGGGTTCTCCCAATTCTTGTAGAAAGTTTCCCGTAAGATGTCGTGGACGGGTAACTTTAGGAATTCTTTGGGGGGTTGCTCGAAGTCTAGGACATCTAGGAAAGCCTGTGACTTCTTAGAGTCAGATTCTAATGGGATAGAGAGAGCCGCTGACACTTCCCGAAGAAATTTGGTGAATGAGGATTGTTCAGGCTTGGAACCGGTATCGATTGTGGAGGGCTCCTCGTCGGTTGAAGAAGCCTCATCGTCGGTACCAGGTTGGGATTCTTCCCAGAGGTCCGGGTCCCTGACGTCGGTGTGTATAGGACGGGACGGTGGTGTGGATGGTTCTGCGTGGCGAGTCTTAGAGAGAGATTTGCCAGAACGCATGGAGACGGTACCGGGGGAAGAGGAGCGGTGCCGGTCTCGGTCGGCTTGGCGACGGTCCCGATGTCGGAGAGCATCGGCATCAGAGTGTAGTTGCACGAGAGGGTTAATGGGTTCCGCCGCGAGCACCGGCATGGACATGTTTAATGGTACCGATGGAGTCGACTCCGGTGGTATGGTGCGAGGCTCGGGCCGGTCCGGTACCGGAAGGAGCGGGGCCAATATTGTTGGCAACAGGTGCTGTAGTTGTTGCTGTAGCTGCTCCTGTAATTGAGTTTGGAGTATGGCCACAATGCGATCGTCCAGAGGAGGCACCGGTACCGCTTTTTTCTTTTTCGGTACCATAGGTGCTGCTCTACGCCCCGGCGATGAGGAGGCCGATGACGAGGTACTCACCGAAATCGGGGTGGAGCGTTTACGGGGTCGGCTGGATGCCGGGAGGACCGGTGTCGCCGCCGTGGCAGGAGGGCGCTCAAGGGAAGTGGAAGGCTTCTTAGCCGGCTTACCTGACGCCATCGACCCCGAGGAAGGATCAGGCAGTGTGGAGGTAGTCGGTGCCGACTTTAGCGGCGCCGTCGATGGTGTGGCAGACTCCATGGCAGATCCGGTGCCAAAAAGGATGTTCTGCTGGATCTGCCTATTTTTTAACGTACGTTTTTTAAGAGTAGCACAGCGGGTGCAGGTGTCAGCCCGATGCTCTGGACCCAGGCACTGTAAGCACCAATTGTGCGGGTCAGTGAGAGAGATCGGGCGTGCACACCGCTGGCACTTCTTAAAACCCGGCTGAGGGGGCATGAATGGAAACACGGCCTCCGCAAAATCAAACCCGGAGGCCTGTATGTTGGCAACAGGCCCCGCCGGGGCCAGCCAGAAAAATAAAGGAAAAGACAAATTAAATAATTTTTTTTTTTTTTTTTTTTGACGAAAAAGAAACCCGAAGGGAAAAAAGCAAAAAAAGGAAGAAAATTACGCGAGCGGGAAGGCAAAGTAGAAAATTTCAACAGCCGTTGAAAGCACATGCGTCTTCTTCGCTCCGCGGAAACGAAGAAACTGGGGACCACGCTCTCCTCCGTCGAGCGGGAAGGCACCCGTGCATGCGCGGTGCGGTCAACTAGAACTTTCTAGTTAAAAGTGTCCGTACCGGGGCTCCGTCGGTGACGTCACCCATACGTTAAAAATATGCTGCCTGCTTGTCCTGGGATAAAAATCATACCTCTGAGGGAGTGGAAGATTTCCTCCATGCAATATAGCCACCTCGGCAGAAAAAACTGTAGTTTAATCCCGCCAACACTTGCCATAAACATTTTCAAAATATGTAGGCTAGTTCTTCTGGATTTATGAATCACAAGACCAGCATAACTAACTCAAAGTTTGAAAATGTTCACTTACAGTGCTGAAATTGGAAGAGAAAATAATTTACCCAAACAAAATTTCAGCTGAATTGAAGTATCGGTCAATGGAATGTAGAAACAAATCAGCTTCCCGGTGTAGTTGAGTATTCCATAAAGTAACAGAGAAAGAAGTTACCTTTGCTCCAGAAACCATGACACCATCTGCTGACTTCACCATGTTCTTAAAGAAGTCTTCAAGTTTTTCTTTCTTATTTTTCCCTCGAACACTCAGCTGAAAGATTCAAATATTTGTCACAACTCAACATTTTTATTACAGAGAGTGAAACAGCCATTTTACTCTTTGCAAATATACTGCCTCTTTTATGAATGCACAGCGCGGGTTTTAACGCAGACAGCAGTGGTAACTGCTCCGACACTCACAGAATTCTTATAAACATCAGAGCAGTTACCGCCGCTGCCGGCACTAAAGAGGGGGATAATGAGCTAGTCCGTACTACTGCGCATTTGATTTATTATGGAGCAGCAGCCTCTACTGGGAAATTAACTTGCATGTCCTGAAATGGAGATAATTTTGCAAGACAACTACAGTCACAAACATTTACTTGGGTAGCTATTTTATTGGGCAAAATGTTTTTGACCTCAGTTATCTTGATTGATACTTCAGGTATTTTAAAATAATGTATGTCATAAAAGGGTATTTGAGAAACTGGAATAAAATATAGATCCATTCGAAGAATTGGATGGGTTAATTTCTAAGATAAGTTTATTTAATAAGCTTAGGGCCAGATACAATAATACATTTAAAAACATACTGCAAGATAGAAATGATTCTTTGAATATCTGTATAGGTTTGAAATCCTATACAGATACAACAAGCACTTGGCATGACAGTTCAAGAGCAAGTGTTTGGCATTTTAAATGTTTGTAGCCAATATTAAAGAAGAGGCTATAATAGACATTTACAGCAGTAAATATATTCAAACAACAATACACTGTGCTACATTATAATCACTGCGATACATAACATTTTACATATAGATAAGACAGAGTTAGAAAATAACTGACTACCGTATTTTCACGCATATAACGCGCGCGTTATACACGGTTTTTACAAACCGTGCTTAACCTTGCGGGTTATACGCATGAGCGCGTTTTACAAATTTTTTTTTACATAATTCCCCCCCCCCCCCGATGTCCGATTCACCCCCTCGCAGGACCGCTCGCACCCCCACCCCGAAGGACCGCTCGCATCTGACATCAGAGAAAGGGCTGGGCCGCCGGAAGACGAAGCAGCGCAGACGCAGGGCTCACAGTAGGGCCGGAACTACCAAGAGGAAGCAGCAGGACACCGGTAGGAGCTTCTACATGATGAGGGGGGAGGGTCGGGAGGCTGTGGGGGTGCGAGCGGTCCTTCAGGGTGGGGGTGCGGGTGGGAGTGCGTGCAAGCGGTCCTTCAGGGTGCGGGTGCGTGCGAGCGGTCCTTCGGCGTGGGGGTGCGAGTGGTCTTGCGGGGGGGGTGAATCGGACGTCGGGGGGGGGGCATCAGGCTTTCAGGGTGGGGACAGGACTTCAAGGGGGAGAGGAGAGTCAGGGCGGAGGAAAAGAGAGTCGGGGCGGGCGAAAGGAGAGTCGGGGCAGCATGCGCTGTATACGGGTGTGCGCGGTATATAAATTTTTTTAACATATATGTCGGTTTCCCGCACGCTATACCCGTGTGCGCGTTTTACACGGTGCATGTTATCTACGTGAAAATACGGTAATTTAAAGAAAATTGCACATGAAGTAAGAAAGATGCAAAAATATAATCTCAGCTAGAGGAGTGGATAACATTTCATGCTCACAGTCTGTGCAGCCGGTAGCCAGTGTGTACATACCTGATATCAAAATCTCTTTTGGATAATACCAATTCCTCCTCAATCACATCAGGAACCTTGGAATATGTACAGCTAGATTTAACATTTACTGTGATCCTCCAAATCCAAACAACCTTCAAGAGAGCACAGTTACTTACCGTAACAGGTGTTATCCAGGGACAGCAGGCAGATATTCTTTACATGTGGGTGATGTCACCGACAGAGCCCCCTAGCGGACGTTTTTGCAAGCAGACTTGCTTGAAGACCTTCAAGCTTGCGATTGGCCCGCGCATGTGCGCGTACCCCTCCCACCTGGTCTAGGGCGTGCGTCTCCTCAGCGTGGCCTCAGTTCAGATAGCTAGCAAAGAAGCCAACCACGGGGAGGTGGGTGGGTTGCAAGAATATCTGCCTGTTGTCCAAGGATAACACCTGTTATGGTAACTAACTGTGCTTTATCCCAGGACAAGTAGGCAGCATATTCTCTACATGTGGGTGACCTCCAAGCTAACTATAATGGGATGGAGGAAGAGTTGGCAATTTAGGAGAACAGATTTTGCAAAACTGAGTGGCCAAAATGGCCATCACACCTGGAGAAAGCATCCAGACAGTAGTGAGAGGTGAATGTATGAACTGAGTACCGAGTGGCAGCCTTACAGATTTCCTCAATGGGAGTTGAGAGGAGGAAAGCAACAGACGCCGCCATCGCTCGGACCTTATGGCCTGTGACTCGACCCGGTAGGGAGAGGCCAGTCTGAGCGTAATAGAAAGAGATACAAGCGACCAACCAGTTAGAAATGGTCCGCTTAGAAACAGAGCGACCCAAGCAATTAGGGTCGAAAGAGAGGAACAGCTGTGGAGCAGAACGATGAGGAGCGGTGCGCTTCAAGTAGAAGGCCAGCGCACGCTTACAATCAAGAGAATGCAGAACTGCTTCTCCAGGATGAGAATGGGGCTTCCGGAAAAACACAGGAAGAACAATGGATTGGTTGATGTGAAACTCAGAAACAACCTTAGGCAAGAACTTAGGATGGGTACGGAGAACCACCTTATCATGATGAAAGACAGTGAAAGCTGGGTCTGCTACCAAGGCTTGAAGCTCACTGACCCGACGGGCAGACGTGAGAGCAATAAGAAACACAACCTTCCAAGTAAGAAACTTCAAGTGAGTCCGCGCAAGTGGCTCGAACGGGGGTTTCATCAAATGAGCAAGAACCACATTAAGATCCCAAACTACCGAAGGAGGTTTAAGGGGCGGATGAACATGGAAAAGGCCTTTCATGAAGCGGGAAACCACAGGATGAACAGAGATAGGCTTCCCGTCAATCGGCTGATGAAAAGCAGTAATAGCACTAAGGTGGACTCGAACCGAAGAGGACTTGAATCCAGTGCCAGACAAGTGCAACAGATAGTCCAGGACAGCAGACAAGGAGGCAGAGAAGGGCTCCAGCTTGTCAAGTAGCACACCAGGAAGTAAAACGGGTCCACTTCTGAAGGTAACATTGGCGAGTGGCTCCTTCCGAGACGCCTCCAGGACGTCCAGCACAGGTTGGGAGAACTGGAACGAGGGCATTAAGTCTCGAGGAACCAAGCCGTCAAGTGCAGAGACTGAAGGTTGGGATTAAGCAGTGAACCCTGACTCTGCGTAAACAAAGAAGGAAAAACAGGCAGAAGAAGAGGCTCCCTGGAACTGAGTTGCAACAGAAGGGAGAACCACGGCTGCCGGGGCCACCGAGGAGCTATCAGAATCATGGTGGCCCGCGAGGACTTGAACTTGATGAGAGTCTTCAGAATCAGAGGGAATGGAGGGAACGCATACAGAAAAAGGTTCGTCCAATCCAGCAGAAAAGCATCTGCTTCGAGCCTTAGAGGAGTGTAAATCCTAGAGCAGAAGCGAGGCAACTTGTAATTGAGGGGGGACGCGAACAGATCGACATCCGGAGTCCCCCAACGAGCAAACACCTTTCACAGAGTCAAGGAATGGATGGACCACTCGTGAGGCTGCAGAAGACGACTCAACCGATCCGCCAGACAATTGTGCTGGCCCTGAATGTAGACCACTCGAAGGAACATGTTGCGGCGGATGGCCCAATCTCAGAGCCGCATCGCCTCTTGGCACAGGGACAGGGATCCCGTGCCGCCCTGTTTGTTGATATAATACATGGCGACCTGGTTGTCCATGCGGATCAGCACCATTTGGTCGTGAAACAGGTGACAAAAAGCCTTCAGAACGAGGAAAATCGTTCAGAGCTCCAGAAGATTGATGTGACAAAGGCGGTCGGCACTGGACTAAAGACCCTGAGTACGAAGACCGTCCAGATGAGCCCCCCAAGCATAGGCCGATCAGTCCGTCGTTAGGATCTTTTGCAGAAGAGGAGCATGAAACAGAAAACCTCTGGAAAGATTGGAAGAGAGCATCCACCAACAGAGAGACTTCTTCAACAAAAAAGTCACGACAACACGTCGAGAGAGAGTCTCGATTCTGATTCCATTGGGATGCAAGAGTCCACTGAGGAATACGGAGGTGAAGTTTGGCAAAAGGAGTCACGTGAACCGTAGATGCCATGTGACCATTAGGAGTCGAGCCGGGGCCGAAGACAGATGGGCCACCCTCTGGCACAAACGAACAAGGGCCTCCTGCCGAGGCAAGAAGGAGAGGAGACAAACCGTGTCCAGGACCGCTCCGATGAACTCTAGAGACTGGGACGAACAGAGGTGAGACTTGGGGAAGTTCACCTCGAAGCCAAGGCTCTGAAGGAGCAAGATGGAAACATAGAAACATAGAAGATGACGGCAGAAAAGGGCTACAGCCCATCAAGTCTGCCCACTCTGCTTACCCACCCCCCTGTCTATGCCCTAATGACCGAATTTCCTTATCTTGACCCTCGTAGGGATCCCACATGGGTATCCCATTTATTCTTAAAGTCTGGCACGCTGTCTGCCTCGATCACCTGCACTGGAAGCTTTTTCCAATGATCAACCACTCTCTCTGTGAAGAAATACTTTCTGGTGTCGCCATGAAATTTTCCGCCCCTGAGTTTGAGCGTGTGCCCTCTTGTGGCCGAGGGTCCCTTGAGAAAGAAAATATCATCTTCCACTTCGACACGTCACGTGAGGTACTTAAATGTTTCGATCATGTCTCCCCTCTCCCTACGTTCCTCAAGAGTGTAGAGCTGCAATTTGTTCAGTCTCTCTTCGTACAAGAGACCCTTGAGCCCCGAGATCATCCTGGTGGCCGTCCGTTGAACCGATTCAATTCTGCACACATCTTTACTGTAATGTGGCCTCCAGAATTGCACACAGTACTCCAGATGAGGTCTCACCATGGCCCTGTACAACGGCATTATGACTTCAGGCTTTCGGCTGACGAAACTTCTATTGATACAACCCAATATCTGCCTTGCCTTAGATGAAGCCTTCTCCACTTGATTGGCAGTTTTCATGTCTGCACTGATGATTATCCTAAATCTCGTTCTGCTGAAGTCCTAGTTAAAGTTTCTCCGTTCAAGAAGTACGTCCTGCATGGATTTCCGCTTCCGAGGTGCATGACCTTACATTTCTTAGCATTGAAGCCTAGCTGCCAGGTTGAGGACCAACTTTCCAATGTAAGCAGGTCCTGCGCCATATAATTATGTAAACTGCATTAACTTACTATATTACATAGTTTGGCGTCATCGGCGAATAGTGTTATTTTACCTTGAAGCCCTTGAGTCAGATCCCCTATGAATATGTTGAAAAGGAGTGGACCCAGGACCGAGCCCTGCGGCACTCCACTGGTCACCTCCGATGTTTTAGAGAGGGTACCATTAACCACCACCCTCTGAAGTCTGCCACTCAGCCAATCATTGACCCATGCAGTTAGTGTCTCTCCTAACCCCATCGATTCCATCTTGCTTAGCAGCCTGCAGTGTGGGACACTGTCAAAAGCTTGGTTTGATTCGTCGCTCACAGAACTTCTTGGCGAGAGGACGCTTTGATCAACCAGCTGTCGAGGTAGGGAAACACCTGCAGACCTCGGAGATGCAGGGCCGCAGCTACCACAACCAGGCATTTCGTGAAAACCCTCGGAGAGGCCGCCAGGCCGAAGGGAAGAACACAATACTGGAGATGGAGATCCCCCATCTGGAATCTCAGATACCGGCGAGAGCCCGGGTGTATTGGAATGTGTGTGTATGCCTCTTTGAGGTCCAGTGAGCACAGCCAGTCCCCCTCGTCCAAGAGGGGGTACAGAGTAGGGAGGGTGAGCATTCTGAACTGTTCCTTGACCAGAAACTTGTTCAAAGCACAGAGGTCCAGGATCGGATGCAGATCTCTCACCTTCTTGGACACCAGAAAATACAGGGAGTAGAACCCCGTATTTCGCTGGTCCGGAGGAACCTCCTCGACCGCCTGGAGGCAAAGAAGGGCCCAAGCTTCTCGTAGAAGGAGGGGCAGATGAGACCAGCCTGAAGGAAACTCTTTTGGAGGAAGGTCTGGGGGTACGTGACTGAAGTGAAGGCCGTACCCTCCCGGATGATGGAAAGCACCCAACTGTCGGAGGTAAGGCTTTCCCACCGTGTGTAGAAATGATGGAGACGCCCCCAATAGGAATGGGAGAAGTCTCCAGAATGAAGGGAGCCCGAAGGCTCACACCGGAATTGTTAAAAAGACGGCCTAGGCTTCGCCGGAACTGGCGGCTGGACCTTAGCCTGTCACTGCTGCTGCGGCCGCTTCGAAGGAGGCTGAGAGAACACAGGAGTAGTTTTCTGTGGATACCTCCGGAGAAGGATTTTGTACTCCCGGGCCGGAGGAGTCTTCGGCTTAAGGCGCACCAGAAAGGCGAAGGACCGTTCATGCTCCGAGAGGCGCTTAGTCGCCGCCTCGATGGAATCATCAAATAGTTCATTACCCACGCAAGGGAGATTGGCTAGACGATCCTGGAGATTCGGATCCATATCAACAATTCTGAGCCAAGCAAGGCGACGCATAGCAAACACAAAAGCTGCGACTCTCTAGGACAACTCAAAGGCGTCATAGGCTGCCTGGAACATATAGAGCCAGAGCTGGGAGAGAGACTCCTCGAGGAGACGAAACTCCTGACAACAAGAATCCAGCATGTCCGCCCGGAACGAGTGGAGGGCTTCCACACAGAACCGGAGAAAGGACTTAAAGATAAAGTTATAGTTGAGGACACGGTTCGCCATCATCGAGTTTTGATAAAGACGGCAACCAAACTTGTCCATCGCATGGCCCTTCCGCCCCAGTGGGACAGCAGCGTACACCTTCGAGGGGTTGGACTTTTTCAAGGAAGACTCAACCACCAGGGATTGGTGAGAAAGCTGAGAACCCTCGAATCTCTTAATTGGAATTGTCCGGTAACGGGACTCCAACTTGGAAGGAATAGCCGGGACCACATAAGGGGTCTCAAGGTTCCGCAGGAAAGTTTGCCGGAGAACCTGGTGCAAAGGCAAGCGGAGCACTTCACGGGGGGGGGGGGGGATTGAGAAACCCCCATCTCTGCCAGGAATTCCTGGGTATAACGGGACTCCGACTGGAGGTCCTGGTGCAAAGCCTTGCCCATGTCAGCAATGAAATGAGTGAAGGAAGAGTTTCGAGAAAAAGACTCATCTTCAGGAGGGGATCCCGAACGAGATCTCGGGGCAGCAGAGAAAGAGGGAGAAATCTCCCTCGAGTAGCACGCCAGCGCCTTGGAGTCCCAAGAATGGAAAATCAAGGAAGCTCAGCTAAAGTGCCTTGGAGGTGTCAAGGAATGATCCTGCACAAGATGGGTCGGAGAGGACCCCGGAGTCTGAGGAACCCTCATGCGGAGATCCGGAGAAGACGGTGCAAAGGAAAATTCTTCCGCCGGCTTCGAAGAAGAATCTCGGGAGGCAGCCCGGAGCCTCGAGGGAGAATGCACGGTAGAGTCCAGTTCGAGGACAAGGGTGTGCTTGGAGGGTTTTGCAGTCGGAGACCTGCCTCGAAGAGGCGGGGAAGACCGCAACCATTTAGGAGGAACGAACCTCGATAAAGTAGCTGGTGAAAAACGGGTTCCCGTCACGGGACCCCGGAAAGTCACAGGCCCTGAATCCTGGGACGAAGAATCACTCGAGGGAATCCTGCGAGTCTTACGTGTGTGACCCCGAGGCGCAAGTGAAGTACGCTCAGGCTGGTCAGAAGGATGGGTCGAGACCGAGGTCAAAGGCACTGAGGCTGGGACCAGTTGGCTCACCACTGAGGAAAGCTACAAGGTAAGGATTGCCTTAAGCATGTCCTCAAATATAGGCACTGAGACCAAGGGAGGTTGGTTCTGTGGTGCAGCAGTGCGCTCCTTTGGGGGCGACCTTAAGGAAGAGTATTCCCTACGTGAGGAGGCATGCTTAGAATGATGTTTTGAAGAGGCCGACGAAGCAGCACTCGCATCGATTCCCGAGGTAGGCTTCTTCGCTGGCACACCTGAGGAGGCAAGAGGAGACTTACCCGAGGCCGGGGTAGTAGTAGGAACCGAGGCCGGGGTCTTCGAGGTCGAGGGGGACTTTGAGGCCAAGGACTTCGGGGCCGAGGCCAAGCTCAAGGCCTGTCCCACCGGATCCATAGGGCCAATCAGTTGAAGAATCTTGGCCACTCTCCAACGAAGAGCCCGCGGTTGCAAAGTCACACAACGCGGACACGACTCAGCGCGGTGCTCCGCACCCAGTCACTCTACACACCAACGATGGGGATCGGTGATGAAGATAACCCGGTTGTACTTAGTACAGTTTTTGAACACGGAACGAGGCCGGGACATAAGCAAAAAGACTGCTGCAGCCCCACGAGGCCAAGCGGCCAGAGTAAGACCGGAGGCTCGGTTAAAAATACACGAAGAAAAATAATAAAGAAAAAAGAAAGACGTGAGCACAGCGACTTAAACGAAAATAAAAAAGACAGCCACGGTGCAAGAGGGACAACGAGAACGCACGTAGCAAGGGAGCAGTGCTTCTAGCTCTGCGGAAAACATTGAACTGAGGCCACGCTGAGGAGACGCATGCCCTAGACCGGGCGGGAGGGGCACACGCGCATGCGCAGGCCAATCGCAAGCTTGAAGATCTTCAAGCAAGTCTGCTTGCGAAAACGTCCGCTAGGGGGCTCCATCGGTGATGTCACCCACATGTAGAGAATATGCTGCCTGCTTGTCCTGGTATAACTACTTCCATCACAGAAAAAAATAGTGAATGCTTGGAATGGCTTCCCAATGAAGTGGTAGAGTCTAAAAATGTATCTGAATTCAAGTAAGATTGGGATAAGTGATAGAACAAAGAACAGACCAAACGAGTATATTGAGCAAAAAGAAATTTAATATAATATGTGCCTGACATGGCCACGTTTCACTCGAGGGCTGCATCATTGGCAAAACTACAAATAAAATCATAATAACTAAATCAAACCAACTTTCATAACAATAAAACCATATAAATCATATACTTAAAAAGTTAAAAACATTTAAATGTTTACATAAAACAGAATATACAAAACCAAACAATTCATAAATAAGGAAATAATGCATTTATAGAACCATGCATATAAAACAGGACCAAAAGGAAACAGGAAAGTTGTACCCCATGAAGTAAATGCTCAAATAGAAAAAAGTGAGGACAAAAGGAAAGTCCTTCCTTAGGAACACACAACCTTTATTGGAGAATCACATGAAATGGATTATAGCTCAGCTCGACATGGCTAGTGTTTTGACACAAACAATGTGTCTTCATCAGGAGTCTACAAATTAAAATGTAATACATCAATTTCTTAAAAATATATCTTGAGGAGACTGTGTAAAAGCAACTTAAGAAGCTTTTTAGGAGGCTCATCTAAATCTAAGGCATCAAGGAGCTCTGTTCTGGGCTCAGTCAGCCTCTAGTTTGACAGGGAGAGTCTTTCCTATTTAATATACCTAGTAAATGAAAGTCCTTCAGGAGGAGACCTTCTAGGAGGAGGAGGAGGAAACTGTTCTGAAGGTATATCATATGATTCAGGAGCAGATAAAGTAGGCTCACATTCAGTGTCAGTATGGTAACGAGCGATATCAGAGTCAACTTCATGAGTCCCAGGAGACCAGTGGGATCGGCGAGAAGAACTGCCTCAGTGTTGGTGGTACCGAGCAGATGAAGATGAGGAGGATCAACGCAAAGATTTTTTGTACCTGGAAGTATAGGATAGACATAATTGAGAACAACGATGATTCGATGTAGAGCATCTATGCTTCAACAAAGAGCATCAATGCCTCGATGTCCAATGGAAGAGCGCCAATAGGAAGTAGACCGGCATCTCGGTGTAGACCTGGAATTGGTACCACATGTCCTTGGACTGCTATGCTTAGGCTGGGCCGGTACCAAGGAAGTTGATGGAAGCACCAGTGTCGAGTGCAATTTGAACATGTCACTGATCTTCCTTCGGAAAAACTCGAGTTACTCCCTGAAGATTTGTACCGTTACTCTTGACTCAACAGCCAGTACCATCAGTGCGGCAGGGTGTCATAGAGTGGATGACCTCAATGAGGATACACGCCCTGAAGGAGACACAGCCTACATAAGGAGAATGATGGCATTGATGTTTGGCCTGCATCAAGGGACTCGATGCTGTAGAGGCCTGCGATGCTTGCTGGGAAGAGGCTGGCTTCCCCAATGAAGGAATGATGTCTGATGTCACCAATATCGAGGGCTCGGATATATCCTCCGAGTCCACTGTTGAGCCGAACAGCTTCTCCTGTGGATGCGACGAGCCATCAATGAGTGTTTTTGTAAGGTGGAATAATGAGTGCAGGTGTTTACCTGATGTTCAAACACTGCAAAACACCAACTATGTGGGTCAGTGCTTGAGATAGGGCACTGAAACAGATAGCACTTCTTAAAACCACTCGATGGTTTTGACATGGATAGAAAAATTTCGACAGCAATCTCAATGATAACAAAAGAGGAAGAAAAAATGTCGAGGCAGAAAAAAGGCCTGGAAGGCCCTACTGAGGTAGAAAGAAAAAAAGGTATTTATTTATTTTATTTTTAAATAGACTGAAGATAATAACGAAAATAAGATAGATGGCATAAAGCTAGAAGAAGTACGCTGACAGGAAGGCAACGCACGTTGTACAGTCTTGAAAAAAGCACTTCTTCACTCTGTGGAAAATGAAGAGCTGAGATACCGTGAGCCGGAGTCAGGCGGGAATGCACTCCTGCTTGCACACTGTGGGCAGTTGCTAAGTTTCTAAAAACTTAAAGTGGCAATACACTTTTATCACTGTCCATACCGAGCACCATGGATGGCATCACCCATCTGTGAGAATATGCTGCCTGCTTGTCCTAGGATAAAAATATATACAAATGAATTGATAAGCAATGGAAACCCCTTTAATAACAAAAAAAGGGTCAAAAAGTAAAATAGACTACCTACCCAGGGTATTTAAATACAAAGGATATACTTCTCACTGGTACAAAAATTCAGCAGCAGTCTAAAACATACGTTGAATGCCAAAAAGCACACTTCTCTCTTGTACCCAAAAACTAGCAGCAAAAACTCTAAACCAAGGTAAATCACATTTAAGAACATAAGAATAGCCTTACTGGGTCAGACCAATAGTCAATCAAGCCCAATAGCCCATTCTCATGGTCAATCCAGGCCATATATATTCTGTTATATCCAGGTTATATATTCTGTTTTATCTAAACTAGTACCTGGCCAAAATCCAAAGAGTAGCAACATTCCATGCTACCGATCCAAGGCAAGCAGAGGCTTCCCCCATGTCTTAATAACAGACTATGGACTTTTCCTCCAGGAATTTGTCCAAACTTTTCTTAAAACCAGCTACGTTATCTGTTTTTACCACAACCTCTGACAACGCGTTCCAGACCTTAACTATTCTCTGAGTGAAAAAATATTTCCTCCTATTTGTTTTAAAAGTATTTCCCGTTGTACTCCACTTAGGATTTTGTAGACTTCAATCATATCTCCCCTCTGCCTTCTGTTTTCCAAGCTGAAGAGCCCTAACCTTTTTAGTCTTTCCTCAGTCGAGAGGAGTTCCATCCCCTTTATCATCTTGGTCGTTCGTCTTTGAACCTTTTCTAGTGCCACTAAATCTTTCTTGAGATAAAGAGACCAGACTTGAACGCAATACTCCAGGTGAGATCACACCATGGAACGATACAGAAGCATTATAATATCTTTAGTCTTCTTAACCATCCCCATCTTGTTTGCTTTTCTGGCCGCCGCACATTGGGTGGAAGGTTTCATCGTATTGTCTACAATGAAACTCGGATCCCTTTATTGGGCGCTAACCCCCAAGGTGGACCCTAGCATCCAGTATCTGTGATTTGGGTTATTCTTCCCAAAGTGAATCACTTTGCATTTGGTCACATTAAATTTCATCTGCCACTTTGATGCCCAGTCTTCCAATTTCCTAAGGGAAACTACAGACCGGCGAGTCTGACCTCGGTACCAGGAAAGATGGTAGCGGCGCTGATAAAGTACCGCATCATTGATCACTTTGACGGACACAATCTGATGAGGACCAGCCAACATGGCTTCAGCAAGGGGAGATCTTGCTTGATGAACTTGTTCCACTTCTTCAAGGGAGTAAACAGGCAGATAGACAAGGGCGAGCTGGTCGACATTGTATATCTGGATTTTCAGAAGGCGTTCAACAAGGTCCCACATAAACAACTACTACAAAAAATTGCGAGCCATGGAATCGAGGGTGACATACTTATATGGATAAAAAACTGGATGGCGGATAAGAAACAGAGAGTGGAGGTAAATGGACAATCATTGGACTGGAAAAGCGTCACGAGCGGAGTGCCGCAGGGTTTGGTGCTTGGATCCGTGCTCTTCAACATATTTATAAATGACCTGGCATTGGTATGATGAGCGAGGTGATTAAATTTGCAGACGATACAAAGCTATTCAGAGTAGTGAAGACACAGGATTGCGAAGATCTGCAATAGGACAAACACGCTCAAGTAACGGGCTGCGACATGGCAAATGAGGTTTAACATGGATAAGTGTAAGGTGATGCATGTTGATAACAAAAATCTTATATACAAACACAGGATTTCCGGGGCAGTACTTGGAGAGACCCCCCCCAAGGAAAGAGATTTGTGAGTACTGGTTGACAAGTCAATGAAGCCATCTGCGCAATGCGCAGCGGCGGAAAAGAGGGTGAACAGAATACTAGGAATGATTAAGAAGGGGGATCACGAACAGATCAGAGAAGGTTATCATGCCTCTGTACCGGGCCATGATACGCCCTCACCTGGAATACTGCATCCAGCACTGGTCGCCGTACATGAAGAAGGACACAGTACTACTCGAAAGCGTCCAGAGAAGAGCGACTAAAATGGTTAAGGGGCTGGAAGAGTTGCCGTACAGTGAGAGATTAGAGAAACTGGGCCTCTTCTCCCTTGAAAAGAGGAGACTAAGAGGGGACATGATCGAAACATTCAAGATAATGAAGGGAATAGACTTAATAGATAAAGACAGGTTGGTCACCCTCTCCAAGGTAGAGAGAATGAGATAGCACTCTCTAAAGTTTAAAGGGAATAGATTCCGTACAAACATAAGGAAGTTCTTCTTCACCCAGAGAGTGGTAGAAAACTGGAATGCTCTTCCGGAGGTTGTTATAGGGGAAAACACACTCCAGGGATTCAAGACAAAGTTAGACAAGTTCCTGCTGGACCAGAACATATGCAGGTAAAGCTAGTCTCAGTAAGGGCACTGGTCTTTGACCTAAGGGCCACCGCATGAGCGGACTGCTAGACACGAAGGACCACTGGTCTGACCCAGTAGCGGCAATTCTTATGTTTTATTTATTTGAAGGGGTGAATAAACATGTGTATTTGGATTTTCAAAAGGCATTTGACAAAGTACCTCATGAAAGACTTCTGAGGAAATTAGAAAGTCATGGGATAGACGGTAATGTCCTTTTATAGATTGAGAACTGGTTGAAACAGTGGGTTTAAATGGTCAATATTCTCGATGGAGAAGGGTAAATAGTGGGGTTCCCCAGGACTCTGGGCTGTGGCCGCTGCTTTTTAATATATTTATGAATGATCTAGACAAAAGGAATAACTAGTGATATAATTAAATTTGCTGATGACACAAAGCTGGTCAAAGTTGTTAAATCACAAAAGGATTGTGAAAAATTGCAAGAGGACCTTGTGGGCATTAAAAATGCAGATGATGTTTAATGTGAGTAAGTGCAAAGTGATGCATGTGGGAAAAGGATCTAGGTGTCATTGTTGAGGATACATTGAAACCCTCCGCTCAATGTGCAGCGGTTGCTAAGAAAGCAAATAGAATGTTAAGAATTATCAGGAAAGAAATGGAAAATAAAGATGAAAATGTCATATTGCCCTTGCATCACTCTATGGTACAGCTGCACCTCATATATGTGCAGTTCTGGTCACCGTATCTCAAAAAAGATATAGCGGAATTAGAAAAGATATAGAGAAGGGCGACACAAATGATAAAAAGGATGGGATGACTTTACTGTGAGGAGAGGGTAAAGCGGCTAGGGCTCTTCAGCTTAGAGAAGACATGGCTCAGGGGTGATATTTTAGAAGTCTATAAAATAATGAGTGGAGTGGAAAGGGTAGATGTGATTCGCTTGTTCACTTTTTCCAAAAATACTAGGA